>NW_007034228.1:0-4543 GCF_000164805.1 Carlito syrichta
GAGAGGAATGGAGATAAATGGAAGAGAGTAAAATGGAATGGAATAGAGTGGAATGGAATGTTGTGAATAGGAATGGAATGGTTAGAAGATGAATGGAAAGGAATGTAGAGGACTGGAATGGAATGGAGTTTAATGGCGAAAATGGAATGGCTAGGAATGGATTTGAATGTAGAGGAATGCAATGGAATGAAAAGGAATGGAATAGAATGGAGAAGAATGGAATGGAATGGAGTCGAATCGGGAAAAATTAAATAGAGTTGAATTGAATGGATATGAACGCAATGGAAATGAAGGGAGAGGAATGGAAAGAAGGGGATGGATGTTAATGGAATGGACTGGATTGGAATAAAATGAAATGGAATGGAATAGAATGGAGATGATAGGAATGCTATGGAATGGAATGGATTGGAATGGAATGGAATGGAATGGGAAAGAATGGAATGGAATATTGTAGAGTGGAATTTAATGTAGTGGAGTGGAATGGAATGGAATGGGGAGGAATGGTATGGAGTGGAGAGTTATTCAATGGAATGGAATGGAACGGAGAGGAATGGAAAGGAATGGAATGGAATGGAATGAAATGGAATGGACTTGGAAGGAATGGAATGGAATAGAGAGGAATGGAATGGAATGGAATGAAAATCAATTGTATTGAGAGGGTTGGAATGGAATGGAATCGAATGGAATGTAATGCAATTGAATGGAAAGGAAAGAATTCGAATGGAATGGAAAGAAATGAAATGAAATGGTATCGAAAGGAGAGGAATGGAATGGAATTGAATTGAAAAGAATGGAGAGGAATGGAGAGGAATGGAGTGGAGAGGGATGTAGAGGAATGGAATGGAAATGAATGGACAGGCATGGAATGGAATGGTATATATTGGAATGGAATGAAATGATATGGAGAGGAAATGAGTAGAATGGAAGGTAATGGAAGGGAAAGGAATGAAATGGAGGGGAATGGAATAAAATGGAATGAAATGGAATACAGAGTAATGGGAAAAAATGGCCAGTAGTGGTATGGAATGAAGATGAATGGAATGGAATGGAATGGAGAGGAATGGATTTCAATGGGATAAATGTTATGGAAAAGAATGGAGAGGAATGGAATGAAATGGAACCAAAACAAGGGAGTCGATTGGAATGGAATGGAATGGAATGGAAAGGAATGGAAAGAAATGGAATGTAATTGAGAGGATTGTAATGGAATGCAATGGATTGAAGAGGAATGAATTTGAATGTCAACGAATGGAAAGGAGAGGAATGGAATAGAATGGAATGGAACGGAGAGGAATGGAATGCTATTAAGTGGAATGGAATGGAGAGGAGTGGAAGGGAATGGAATGGAATGAAATGGAAAGGAATTGAGTGTAATGAAGAGAACTGTAATGGAATTGAATAGAATGGAGAGGAATAAATTGAATGGAATGGACTTGGATGTAATGGAATGGAGAGGAATGGAATGGAATGGATTGGAGAGGAATGGAATGCAAAAGAAAGAATGGAGTGGAATGGAAAGGAATGGACCAGAATGGAATGGAATAGAGAGAAATGGAATGGAGTGGAGTGGAATGGAAAGGCATGTAATTGAATGGAATGGATAGGAATGGAATGGAGAGGAATGGAATGAAGAGAAATGGAATGGTATGGAGAGGAATGTAACGGAAAGCAGAGGAATGGAACGGAATGGAATGCATTGGAATGAAATGGAGAGAAATGGAGTGGAATGGAATGGAGAGGAATGGTATGGAATGGAATGGAGAGTATTGGAGAGAATGAAGAGGAATAGAATGAAATGGCATGATATGGAATGGAATGGAGTGGAAAATAATGGAATGGAATGGTATAGAATGGAGAGCAGTGTAACGGAATGAAATCAAATGGAATGCAGAAGACTGGAAGGGAATGGAATGAAAAAGAGAGACATGGATTGGAATAGAATGGAATGCAGAGGAAAGGAATAGAGAGGAATGGAATGGAGTGGACTGAAATAGAATGGAATAGAACGGAATGGAATGGAGAGTAATGGAAAGGAATGGAATGGAGAGCAATGGAATGGTATGGAGCAGAATGTAATGGCATTGAGGGTAATGTAATGGAATGGTGAGGAATGGAATGGAACAGAATGCAGAGGAAAGGAGTGGAATGGAATGGAATAAATTGGAATGGAGATCAATAGAATGGAAGTGAATGGAGAGGAATGGAAAGGAATAGAGAGGAATAGAAAGGTATGAGGAGAAATGCAATGGAATAGGTTGGAGAGGAATGGAATAGAATGGAATGGAGAGGAGTGGTATGAAATGGAATGGAGTGGAATGGAGAGGAGTGGAATGGAATGGAATGGAATGGAAGGGAAAGGAATGGAATAGAATGGAGAGGAGTGGAATGGAATGGAATTCAGTGGAAAGAAACGGAGAGGAATTGAATGGAATGGTATGGAGAAGAATGGAAAAGAATGGAATGGAATGGAAAGGAGTGGGATGGAAGGGAATGGAATATAATGAAATGTAATGGAACAAGGAGGAATGGAATGGAATAGAATGTGGTGGAGTAGAGAGAAATGAAATTGAATGGAATGGAATGGAATGGAGAGGAATACCATGGAATGGAATGAAGAGGAATGGAATGGAATAAAAGGAGATGAATTGAATGGAATGTAGAGGAAAGGAATGAAATGGAGTGGAATGCAGAGAAATGGAATGGAGAGGAATGAAATGGCATGGAATTCATTTTTATGGAGAGGAACGGAATGGAAATGAATGGAATGTAATGGATTGGAGAAGAATGGAAAGGAATGGAGTGGAATCAGTATAAATTGAATGGAGGTGAATGGAATGGAATTGAATGCAGTGGAATGGAATGGAGAAGACTGGAATGGAGTGGATTGGAATGGAATGGAATGGAGTAGAATGGAAAGGAATCGAAAGGAGATGAATGGAATGCAATGGAATGGAATGGAAAGGAATGGAAAATAGAGAAATTGAATGGAATGGAATGGAGAGGAATGGAATGGAATGGAATGGAGAGGAATGTAATGCAGGAGAAAGGAATGGAATCGAATTGTATATAATGGAATGAATTGGAAAGGAATGCAAAGGCATGGAAGGGAGAAGAATGGAATTGAATGGAATGGAATGGAATGGAATGGAGAGGAATGTTTGGAATGGAAAGGAGTGGAATGGAATGGAATGGAAAGGAATGGAGTTGAATGGAGATGAATGGCATTGAATGGAATGGAATGGAATGGAGAGGAATGGAATAGAGAGGAATGGAATGGAATGGAGAAGAATGGAATAAAATGGTATGAAATGGAATAGAGAGTAATGAAAAAAATGATTAGTAGTGGAATGGAATGGAGATGAATGGAATGGAATGGAATGGAGAGGAATGGATTGGAATGGAATACAAAGGAATGTAGACGACTGCAATGGAAAGGATTGGAAAGGAATGGAAAGGAATGAAATATAATTGAGAGGATTGGAATGGAATGGAATGGATTGGAGGGGAATGAATTTAAATGGAAAGGAATGGAAAGGAGAGGAATGGAATAGAGAGGAATGGAATGGAATGGAATGGAGAGAAATTCAATGGCATGGAATGGATTTCAATGGGAAGGAACAGAATGGAAAGGAATGGAGTGGAATGGAGAGGAAAGGAATGTTATGGAGAGGAATGGAATGGAATGGAGAGGAATGGAATGGAAAGGAGAGGAATGAAAAGGAATGAATTGGATGGTAATGGATTGGAGTGAAATGGAATGAAATGGAATTTAGATGAATGGAAGTGAGTGGAAAGTAGAGGAATGGAATTGAATGTAATGGAATGCAGTGGAATATAATGGATGGGAGAGGAATGGAATTGAATGAAATGGAATGGAGTGGTACGGTATGGAATGAAGAGGAATGGAATGGAAAAAATTAGAATGGAATTTCTGGAATGAAAGGAATGGAATGGAGAGGAATGGAATGGAGTGTAATGGAATGAAAATAAATGGAATGGAAGAGACTAAAATTAATGGAGAGGAATGGTGTGGAACCAAAGTTAGTGGAATGGAATGGAGTGGAATGGAATGGAAGGGAAAGGTGTAGAATAGAGTGAAATGTATGGGGTGGAATGGAACGCATGGCATGAAATGGAAATGAATGGAGATGAATGAAATGTAGTGAAATGGAGAGGAATGGAATGGTATGGTGTCGGGTGCCAGCCTCGACCTGAGGGAAGTTGGACCTGCTCCAGGGAATCAGGATACGGTGAGAAGAAACCACTCGGAGGCAGTCCTTCCTGGTCAGGTCTGGCCAAGACCGTTCCAAATTTTATTCAAACTTCTTCCACCTTATATAACATTTTCTATCACCCTTAACAATATGACAAACATTCGTATACCATTCTTCTATCACCCCTAGCAATATGACAAACATTCGCCGGGGGCTTACACGTCCCACAGGGCACAACGTTTTTTACAGAAACGTACATCATGAGATTTGTTTGCCTCAACAATCACGAATCCATGAGGCGTATCGTGTTTACGTCAAGATGATAAATG
>NW_007034228.1:5386-7962 GCF_000164805.1 Carlito syrichta
TAGCATATTTCTTGTAATCAGACGCTCCATAGTTTGTTTCTTCAAGGTCTCAGCTCCCAACATCTCCCTCTTTTTTATTTATTTTTGTGGCAGACAATTACCTTGGCTTCAGTTTTAGGTTGTTCTCGCTTCACCATGGTTGTTACCTGTCATTGGCCCGTTTCCCATCCCCGCGGGGAATGCCTGTCTTAGGTTCATACCAGGTGGCTGGAATCTTACCCGTCATTGAATACCAAGACTTTCACTATGTACCACAATAGCATAGGGTCATGGGGCCTAATATAAAGTAGCAAATGATTATAATAGCCATAGCAGCAAATCCCACAATATTATATAATCTGTCAATGACCTTACTTGTAGCATTTCCTAATTGTTGGGGGTTTAGGCCGAGATAAATTTTGAATTTCATTTCCTTTTATTTTTTAAAGCGGCCAGATGAATATTATCAGAATTGTGCTGTACAGCCCTTTTTAGACGTCGAATGATGACTGGAAAACAAAAAGTAAAAATAATACAATTACTCCAATAGCAATAAAATTTTAAATCAAATTCCAAATAGAAAGAGTAGCAGGGGACATCTCAGCCGAGCCCTGAGGCAGCCAGCTCCTCTCCCGCCACGCTGGGCAGCGCCGTCACTGCTCGCTCCCCGGCCGTGGCGCCTCCGGGCCGACGCACCGCAGCCTCCAGCCCGCGCCGGCGGGACGCCTGCAGCCTGGCACCGTGCGCGCACCTTTCCGGCCTGGAGCCCTCTCCTCGAAGCGGGCCCCACCGGGCCATTCCGTCACGCCCCCTACCCTCGATCTCAAGCCACCGTGGAGCTCCACCACCTCGAAACGTTCACCGCGAGTGGCCCTGTGTCTCTCTCTCACCTGATAGTTGGGACCAAGACTGCAAATTGCTGAATAGACAGACTGTAAAGCAGAGGGAAAAGTGAACAAAACCAGAAGACCCTCATAAGGAAGAACAGGTCATTGCAGAAGAGAAATAAAAGCAACCCCACCTTCCCTCAAAAACAGAATTGAAGAGGAGGAGGGAAAGGGGTAGAGGGAGAAAAATCTACAGAAATAAAGAAAAACCAAAAGAAGAGTATGGGTCTCTCCCAGACGCCTGGGAGAGCAGACACTGAGAAAACTGACTTTGGAATACAAAAAATGAAAAGTCCCCAGAATGAAGGGTCTCAAAATGCAAATGTAGATATCAAAACAATAATAGAGAGATTAAAAAGAATTGAGGAGACACAAGAAGAAACTAGGAAGGAGCTGATATCTGAAATAACAGTAATAAAGAATACTGTGAATGAAATAAATAACAAATTGATAAGCATGGAAAGCAGAATTACCCAAGCAGAAGAAAGAATCTCAGAGCTTGAGGACCAAAATATAGAAATAACCCAAACTCTTAAAAACACAGAAAATAAGCTAAAAAAGACAGAACAAAACCTTCAAGAGATGAGTGACTACCTCAAGAGGCCTAACCTAAGAATAATCGGACTCCCTGAGGCAGAAAGAGAAACAGAGACCACATTGGAACAAACTTTCCACGAGATCATTCAAGAAAATTTCCCTTATCTAATCAGTGATACAAAAATTCAAACACAAGAGATTCAGAGAACCCCCGCAAGACAACAAATGAGAAGACCAACTCCTAGACACATAATAATTCGCCTAAATAAAGTAGGCACAAAAGAAAAAATCCTAAAGGCAGCAAGAGAAAAAGGCCAGATCACCCACCATAGAAGACCAATCAGAATAGCAGCAGATTTATCTGCAGAAACCCCACAGGCTAGGAGAGCTTGGAGCCCTATCTTCAAAGTCCTAAAGGATAAACAATTTCAACCAAGAATAACCTACCCAGCCAAGCTAAGCTTCATCAGTGAGGGAGAATTAAAATCTTTCCCAGATATCCAATCCCTAAGAACTTATGCAGCCACAAAACCATCTCTACATGAAACACTTAAGAAAGTACTAACACAGAAGAAAAGGAAAAAAGAACAACGTTCTTCACAAGAGTACAGGGAAAAGAATAAAATATACACGAACCAACCCCAAAAGCAAAAGAAAGACAAAAAAAAAGAAAAAGAAAAAAGAAAAAACCAAGTGGAAGAACAATAACTCAATAAGAACTCCATGATAGGGATGAACTCTCACATTTCAATAATTAGTCTGAATGTGAATGGACTAAACGCACCACTGAAAAGACATAGAATGACAAAATGGATAAAATATAACCAGGCAACAATATACTGCCTTCAAGAGACCCATCTCACTAGAAAGGACATACACAGACTCAAAGTAAGAGGATGGGAAACAAATTTTCAGGCGAATGGAACACAAAAGAAAGGAGGAGTCGCGATCCTAATTTCAGACAAAATACCATTTAAGCTATCAAAAATTAAAAAAGATACAGAGGGCCACTACATAATGATAAAAGGTTCACTCCATCAACAAGAAATATCTATCCTAAACATATATGCACCCAACATAGGTGCACCAACATTCATAAAGCAACTTCTAGGAAAACTAAAGAAGACATTGACTCTAACACCATAATAACCTGGGGACTTTAATACACCACTC
>NW_007034228.1:8330-9245 GCF_000164805.1 Carlito syrichta
AGACAAAAAGATAATACAAAAAATCAATGAAACAAAAATCTGGTTCTTCGAAAGGGTAAACAAGATTGATGGTCCCCTAGCTAGACTGACCAAGAAAAAACGAGAAAAAAACCAAATAAGTGTAATCAGAAACACAAAAGATGAAGTCACATCTGACCCTGAAAAAATACAAAAGATCATTAGAGACTACTACGTACACTTGTATGGAAACAAACTTGAAAACCAGAAGGAAATGGAAGACTTTCTGACATCACACAACCTACCTAGGTTGAAACAAGAAGAAATTGAGACCCTAAATAAACCAATAACAATCAAGGAAATCGACCACGTAATAAGAAAACTTCCTAAAAAAAAAAGCCCTGGTCCAGATGGCTTTCCAGCAGAATTCTACAAGACATTTAAGGAGGAGCTGATACCAATCCTACTGAAGGTATTCCAGGCGATTGAAAAAGATGGAACTCTCCCCAAATCATTTTACGAAGCCAACATCACATTGATACCCAAGCCAGGTAAAGATCCAACAAAGAAAGAGAACTACAGGCCAATATCTTTGATGAACATAGATGCTAAAATTCTCAATAAGATCCTAGCAAACCGGATTCAGCAATACATCTCAAAAATCATCCATCATACCAAGTAGGCTTCATTCCTGGCATGCAAGGCTGGTTCAATATTCGTAAAACCATAAATGTAATTAAATACATCAACAGATGTCAAAACAAAATCCACATGATCATATCACTAGATGCAGAAAAAGCTTTTGATAAAATCCAGCACCCCTTCTTGATAAAAACCCTTGAACATCTAGGCATACGGGGAACATACCTCAAATAGTAAAAGCCATCTACGAGAAACCCAAGCCAGCATACTCCTAAATGGACAAAAATTGGAATCAATTCCCCTGAAACTGGAACT
>NW_007034229.1:0-535 GCF_000164805.1 Carlito syrichta
AAAATGGAATAAATGGAATTGAGAAGAATGGAATGGAATGGAGAGGAAGGAAAGGAATTCATTGGAATAGAACGCAATGGAGTGAAGATGAATGGAATGGAGAGGATTGGAATGGAGAGGAGTGTATTGGATAGGAAAGAAATGGAGTGGAATGGAATGGAATGGAATGGAATAGAATGGATTGGAGAGGAATGGGATGGATTTAACAGGAACGGAATGGAATGGAATGGAGAGGAATGGAATAGAGAGTGATAGAATGGAATAAAATGGAATTGAGAGAAATGAAATGGATGAATTGAATGGAGAGGAAAGGAATGGAGAGGAATGGAATTGAGTGTAATGAAAAGGAATAGAAGGGAGAGGAATGGAATGGAGATGAATGGAAAGGAATGCAATGGAATGCAGGAACGGAATGTAATTGTGAGGAACGGAATGGAGCAGAATGGATTAGAATTGAATTGAATGGAATGGAAACGAATGGCGAAGAATGAATTGGAATGGATAGGAATGGAGTGGAATGGAATGGAGAGGAATG
>NW_007034230.1:0-868 GCF_000164805.1 Carlito syrichta
CTTTTGGAATTTGAACCCAAGATTTCTGGTTACCTTTTCAAAAGACACACTAAAATTGTGGCGACATAGAAGCCCAGATTGCTGATTAAACCTTATTAAGAGACGTAGATTTTGGCAATTAGGAACTCCAAGAACCAGATTCCCTTTCCGTTCTCACCAAGATGCCCTGATTTTCCCTGTCTATATTGATTCCAAAACAATGTATACAAAAATGCAGAAGCCCAGAAGTTCCCTAGGGACGTAGAATCCATGATTACTGGTTACATTTTAATAAATCGTACTAAATATATGGCAACTGCAAAACCCACTGCTCCTCTCCAAATAAAAGTTCAAACCGAAATTTAAGGATTACCAAGTGCATCTTCATATCAGAGTTACATCCAAATATGGCAAGAAGATACTATTGTTCCGGGAATCTGGCCTTAGTTGTCCCAAGGAACCTAAACGATTTGTACTACCAGAAACCCGTTTACAACTCTCAAGAGGAACAGAATGTTGCTGGAATCCTGAAAAGAGTGATTCATAATACCTACAAGCCAAATAGCTCTGAAATATGATACGAGATTCAAGCCCTGATTCTTGTTTATCCCGTAGCAAGACACCCTGAGAATTTTTTGGATTTGGGAATAGTGTATCACAGATTCCTTATTCTTCCTTAGCCAGGAGCCATGTAATTTGCTGTATATGCGGTCTTCCTTTCCCCAGAACCCTGTTTAGAAACACTGAATCTTGTTTAACCCTTCGCAAGATGTAACGTTGATATTGTGATGGAAGAACCTTGTAAAACAGGTTTCTTATTTCTCCTTAGGAAGAGATCGTGTAGATTCTGTATATGAGGACTGCTATTACCTATGTTGCAGCTTCTAAA
>NW_007034231.1:0-341 GCF_000164805.1 Carlito syrichta
AGCTAGATGCCCAGCTCAGCAGCTGGCTAGCAAGCTGATTTTAGTAGCTGACTTAGCTAGCTAACCAGCTGACCTAACTAGCTGACTTAACAAGCTAGCTACCTAGCTAGCCTGGTGAATTTACTATCTGAAATAACTAGCTAGCCACCTAGCTTGATATCTTGCTAGAAAGTCAACTTCACTAGCTGACTTTACAAATTAACTAACTGACATAACTAGCTAGCTACCTAGATAGCCAGCTGACTAAACTAGCTGAAATAACTAGCTATCCTGCTGTCTAACCATCTGAATTAACTAGCTTTTTAACTAGCTATGGAGATGGCTAGCCAACTGACTTAACA
>NW_007034232.1:0-343 GCF_000164805.1 Carlito syrichta
TTAACTAGCTAACCAACTGGCAAGCCTTCTGAATTAACAAGCTAGCAACTGAGCAAGGCAACTGGCTAGCCAGCTGATTTAACTAGCTGACTTAACTGGCTAGCTATGCAGCTAGCCAGCTGACTTTACTAGCTGAAATAACTAGCTAGCTACATAGCTAGTTATCTAGCTAGCTAGATCACTTAACTATCTGAGATAAATAGTGGGCTAGCTGACTTAACTGGCTATTTACCTAGTTAGCTGGATGATTATACTAGCTGAAATAACTAGATAGCCAGCTATTTAGCCATGTGACTTAACTAGCTTTTTAACTAACTAGCAAGCTGGCTAGCCAACTGAAGTA
>NW_007034233.1:0-495 GCF_000164805.1 Carlito syrichta
AGGGAATGGATTGGGGAGGAATGGAATGGAGAGGAATGGAGTGAAATGGAATGGAGACGATTGGAATGGAATGAAATTGAAAGCACATCAGTGAAAAGGAATGGAATGGAAAGGAATGGAATGGAATGGAGAGGAATGGAATGGACTGGAAGGCAGGGTTAGGGTTAGGGAATGGATTAGATTGTATTGGAATTGATGGGAATGGAATGTAGTGAAATAGAAAAGAATGGAATGAAATGGAATTGAATGGAATGGAATGGAATTGATTAGAATGTAATGTTGTAGAATGGAAGGGAGAGGAATGGATTGGATATGAATGGAATGGAATGGAATGGAGAGTAATGGAATGGAATGGAATGGAAAGCAATGGTTGGAATAGAATGTAATGAAATGGAGAAGAATGGAATGGGATAAAGAGGAATGAAATGGAATGGAGTGGAATGGAATGTCATTGAGAGGAATGGAATGGAATGGAGTGGAAAGGTATGGGAATGA
>NW_007034234.1:0-404 GCF_000164805.1 Carlito syrichta
GGCCCCCAGAGATTTTATTATGGAAAAACCTGTTTCCCTGGATAATTTGAATATAGGAAGTTAAGTATATAAGAGTTAAATTTGTTAGAAAGATTGTAATATGTATTAGTTAATTTGGGATATAAGTTTTGTTTTAAGTGGAGTTGTTTAATGAGAAGCTTTATAATTTTATAATTTCAAGATTTTATATTAACACATTGTGGGAACTGTTTTTTACAGGGTAACATTATTGTGTTGGGATTATGTTGTTTTGGGTGGAAATAGTCTCCACCCTTTGAGAGAACATATGACCAAGCATGGAGTAGAATACTTAAAGTTAAGCATCGTTTTCTTTTTTTGAGTTAGAGTCTCACTCTGTTGCCCGGACTGGAGTGCAGTGGCCGCTCCTGGCCACCGCAGCCTCG
>NW_007034235.1:0-1379 GCF_000164805.1 Carlito syrichta
GGAAATAAATCGAATGATATTCAATGGAATGGAAAGGAATGCAAAGGCATGGAAGGGAGAAGAATGGAATGGAATGGAGAGGAATGGTTGAAATGGAAAGTAGTGGAGTGGAATGGAATGGAATGGAAAGGAATGGAGCAGAATGGAGATGAATGGCATTGAACGGAATGGAATGGAATAGAGACGAATGGAATGGAATGGAGAGGAATTCAATGGCATGGAATGGATTGCAATGGAGTTGAATGTAATGGAAAGGAACGGAATGGAAAGGAATGGAGTGTAATGGAGAGTAAAGGAATATTATGGAGAAGAATGTAATGGAATGGAGAGGAATGGAATGGAAAGGAAAGAGGAGGAATGAAAAAAATGGAGTGTAAGGGAATGGATTGGAGTGGAATGGAATGGAATGGAATTTAGATGAACAGAATGGAATGGAATGGAGAAGAATGGAATTGAATGGAATGGAATTGAGTGGAATGGAATGGGTGGGAGAGGAATGGAAGTGAATGAAACAGAATGGAGAGGAAAGGTATGGAATGGAGAGGAATGGAATTGAAAAAAATGGAGTAGAATTGCTGGAATGCATGGATTGGAATGGAGAGGAAGGGAATGGAGCGTAATGGAATGCAAAGAAATGGAATGGAAGAGAATAAAAGGAATGGAGAGGAATGGAGTGGAACAGCAGTTAGTGAAATGGAATGGAGTGGAATGGAATGGAATAGAAGGGAATGGTGTAGAATTGAGAGAAATGAAATGGGGTGGAAAGGAATGCATGGCAAAAAATGGAAACGAAAGGAGAGGAATGAAATGTAGTGGAATGGAGAGGAATGGAATGGAGAGGAATGAAATGGTATTGAGAGGAATGCAATGGAATGAAGAGGAATGCAATGGAATGGAATCCAGCGGAATGGAATGGAGAGGAATGGATTGGAATTGAATGAATCTTATGGAATAGAATGGAGAGGAATGGGGTGGAATGGAATCCAAAGGAATGGAGAGGATTGGAATGGAATGGAGTGGAATGGAATGGAGAGGAATGAAATGGAGAGGAAATGAATGGAGAGGAATGGAATGGAATTGAATCGAATCGAATGGAAAGGAATGGAATTAAAAGGAATGGAGTGGACTGGAATGGAGAGGAATGGGATGGAAGGGAATAGAAAGGAATGGAATGGAAAGGAAAAGAATGGAATGGAATACAATGGAATGTAGCCGAGAGGTATGAACTGGAATTGAATGGAATGTAGAGGAATGTAAAGGGGAAGATGAAATGGAGAGGAATGTATTTGAATTTAATGGAGAGGAATGGAATGGAATGAAATTGAATGGAAGGGAAAGGAGAGAAATAACATGGAATGATTGGAATGTAATGGAATGTA
>NW_007034236.1:0-776 GCF_000164805.1 Carlito syrichta
CTCTCAGTTCCATTTTATTCCATTCCATTCCTTTCTAATCCATTCCTCTCCATGCCATTCGATTTCGTTTCTCTTCAGTCTATCCCATTCCTTTCATTCCATTCTACTATATTCCATTCCATTCCATTCCTCTACTTTTCATTCTAGTCCAATCCATTTCTCTCATATCCATTCATTCTCATTCCATTCCTCTTCATTCCTTTCCTTTTCCTTCCTCTCCATTCCATTCCCTTCCATTCCAATCCATTCCATTCCAATCCAATCCATTCTTCTCAATTCCTTTTATTCCATTTAATTCCTCTCTTTTGCATTACTTTAAATTCCATTCCATCTCTTTCCATTCCTTTCCATTTCTTACTATTTGATTCCTTGAATTTCCTTTCAATTCCTCTCCATACAACTCCTGTCCATTCCATTCCATTCCGTTCCATTTCTCTAGATTCCATTCCTCTCCATTACATTCCTCTCAAATATTTCCTTTCCATTCCACTAATCTTCATTCTATTACATTCCCTTCCCTTCCATTCTATTCTACTTCATTCTATTTTACTCCATTCCATTCCTCTCCATTCCTTTCTATTCCACTCCTTTCCTTTCAGTACCTTTCTTCACCATTCCATTCTATTGTATTCCTTTCTACTCCATTCCTCTCCATTCAATTCCTCTCCATTCTGTACCTGTCTACATTCCACTGCTCTTCATTCTATTCATTTTATTCCATTCCATTCCCAGCCATTCCATTCCATGCCATTCAACTCTATTCCTTTCCATTCCAC
>NW_007034237.1:0-331 GCF_000164805.1 Carlito syrichta
AGTCAGCTAGCAACTCAGCTTTTTGTTCAGCTAACTAGTGGGCTCACTCACTTTCCATCAATTCAGCTAACTAGTCGGCTCACTCGCCTGCCAATCAATCAACAAACTAGTCATCTTGCTCACTGGCCAACATGTCAGCTAACAAGTCGGCAGGCTCACCAGCCAATTAAGTCAGCTCAAGGTTCAGCTCACTCGCCAGCTGACTCGTAAAGGCAGCTCACCTGTCTGCTCACTCGCCTGTCAACTACCTAAATCAGCTCACTGGTGGCTAACTCTCCAGCCGACTAGTTAAGTCTTCTGGTCTTTCAGCTCACTAGCCAACTGACTAAAG
>NW_007034238.1:0-669 GCF_000164805.1 Carlito syrichta
CCTAGCTAGCCATTTGGCTAGCCACTTGAATTAGCTAGCTGACTTAACCAGCTAGCCAGCTGGATAGCCAGCTGACTCAACTAGTTGACATAAATAGATAGCTAGCTGTCTAGCCAGCTGACTTAACGAGCAGACATCACTAGCTAGCCAGGTGGCTAGCCAGCTGACTTAAATAGCTAGCTACCTACATATCCTCCTGGATTGCCAACTGACTTAACTACCTAGCTAATTAGCTAAACAGCTGGCTAGCGAGCTGATTTAACTAGGTGACTTAACTAGCTAGCCAGCTGACTAGCCAGCTGACTTAACAAACTAGCTACACAGCAAGGCAGTTGCCTAGCCAGCTGGCTAAACTGGCTGACTTAACTAGCTAACTAGCCAGCAGACTTTAGTAGCTGAAATAAGTAGCTAGCTACCTATCTAGCTATATAGCTAGGTAGCCAACTTAACTAGCTGACTTAACTAGCTAGCTAGCTGACATAACTAGCTGACAACTAGCTATATACCTAGCTAGCAAACTGAATTAACTAGCTGAAATAACTAGCTAGTCAGCTATCCAGCCATCTTAACTAGCTTTTAAATAGCTAGCATGCTGGCTAACCAACTGACTTAAAGAGGTGACTTAAATAGCTAGCCAGCTGGTTAGCCAGCTGACTTAACTAGTTGATT
>NW_007034239.1:0-320 GCF_000164805.1 Carlito syrichta
TACTCTCCATTCCATCCTTTCCTCTCCATTCCATTCCTGTCCATTTCATTCCATTCCTCTCCATTCCATTCCATTCCATTCCTCTCCATTCCATTCAATTCCATTTCTGTCCATTCTATTCCATTTCATTCCACTGCATTTTATTCCATTCCATTCCTCTTCATTCCATTCCTCTCCCTACCATTCATATCATTCCTTTCCATTCTATTCCATTCCTTTCCATTCCATTTTATTGCACTGCTCTCCATTCCTTTCCATTTCACTCCATTTCATTCCTTTCCATTCAACTCTTTTACATTCCATTCCAATCCTCTCGAATC
>NW_007034240.1:0-768 GCF_000164805.1 Carlito syrichta
TTGTATGTTGACTAGCCAGCTAACCTAGCTCAGTTAGAGAAGCTAGTTACATCAGTTGGCTAGCCAGCTGGCTAACTATTTAAATCAGCAGGTTGTGCCAGCTGGCTAGCTGGTTAAGTCAACTAGTTAAGTCAGCTGGTTAGCCAGTTGGCTAGCTAGGTAGCAAGCTAGTTAAGTCAGCTGTCTAGCCAGCCGGCTAACTAGTTATGTCAGCTAGTTAATTCACCTGACTTCCCAGCCGGTTAGCTAGGTAACTAGCTAGTTAAATCAGCTGGCTAGACAACTGGCTAGCTGGTTAAGTCAGCTACTTAATTCAGTTGGACAGCCAGCTTGCTAGCTAGTGAAGTCAGCTAGTTAAATCAACTGGGTAGCTAGTTGTTAGTTAGTTAAGCCAGCTGGTTAATCAGCTGCCTAGTAGGATAACTAGATAGTTAAATCAGCTGGGTAGCCAGTTGGCTAGCACTTTAAGTCACCTTGTTAAGTTAACTCACTGGCCAGATGGTTAGCTACGTAGGGAGGAAGTTAAGTCAGCTGGCAAGCCAGCGGACTCTGTAGGTAGGCAGCTAGTTAAGTCTGCTGGTTAGCCATCAGGCTATCTAGTTATGTCAGATAGTTAAGTCAGGTGTCTATCCAGCTGTCTAGCTAGGTAGCTAGCTAGTTAAATCTGCTTTCTAGCCAGCTAGCTACTTCGTTAAGCCAGCTAGTTAAGTCAGCTGACTAGGCTACTGGCTAGTGACGTAGCTAGGAAAATAAGTAAGCTGGCAGGCC
>NW_007034241.1:0-389 GCF_000164805.1 Carlito syrichta
TCAGGGTTAGGTATACAAATGTTCATTATGCAGGTACTCTTGTTGATGAGGTGTGCCTCTTCCTCCCCTGGCAGTTTCCCTCAACTGCCAATCCCAACCCCTCTCCCATGGCAGTTGAGTTTTTTAAAATTTTATGTTAAAGATGTGGGATACAGTTCAGGATTAGGTATACAAGTGGTCATCGTACAGGTAAAGTTTGGATCTCTCTTTTGTCACCTCACTTTGGTTTGAGATCGAGTACCCTTATTGATGTCATGTGCCTCTCCCCTCCCTCTCCTGGCAGTTTCTGGCTATTGCCAATCCTTTTCTTACAGTATTATGGTAAATACTCAGGGTCTGCTTATGAGTGAGAACATGTGGTACTCAGTTCTTTGTTTCTGTGATAAATC
>NW_007034242.1:0-391 GCF_000164805.1 Carlito syrichta
TCCCATTACTGAAATTCCTGCTTCATTCTCAGCAAGACACCAAGATATTTTCTGGTGACCCAGAATTCCAGTTGCTTGGATATCAACAGAAAGACTAACATAAAACTCTGGAAGAATTGGAACCAAAGATTCCTGGTCCCTTTTCCAAAGACACACTAAAAATGTAGCGACATAGAAGCCCAGATTGCTGATTATACCTTATCAAGAGACTTTGCAGATATAGGAGATTGAGAACTCCAGGAACCGGATTCCCTTTCCGTTCTCAGCAAGATGCCCTGAATTTCCCTGTCAATGTGGATTCCAAAACTCTGTTTACAAAAATTCAGATGTCCAGATGTTTCCTAGGGACATGGAATCCATGGATCCTGGTTACATTTTAATAATTCGTATT
>NW_007034243.1:0-480 GCF_000164805.1 Carlito syrichta
TAACTCAAACAATAACAGACGCTGGAGAGGATGCAGCACAAATCCCACACTTCTACCCTGTTGGTGGGAGTGCAAACTAGTACAACCTCTGGAAAACAGTTTGGCAATTCCTAAAAATATCTAAAAATTGACCTTCCATACAACCTCGCAATCTCTCTACTGGAAATATACCCAGAGGAGCTCAAATCACTCAACAAAAAAGATTCCTTCACATACATGTTTATTGCAGCATTATTCACAATAGCAAAAACATGGAGCCAACCGTGCTGCCCATTGAAAGAGGATTGGCCGGGCTTGGTGGCTCAGCCTGTAATCCCATGCCTTTTGGGAGGCTGAGGTGAGTGGATTGCCTCAGCCCATGGGTTCGTGACCTACCTGGGCAGGCGAGACCTCATCTTCTACAATAAAATAAAAAAATTAGCCAGGCGTGGTAACACGCACCTGTAATTCCGGCTACTCGGAAGGCTGAGGCGGAAGGAT
>NW_007034244.1:0-321 GCF_000164805.1 Carlito syrichta
TAACTAGCTGACTTGAACAGCTAGCCTGCTGGCTTGCAAGCTGACTTATCTAGCCAGCTAACTACCTAACCAGCTGGCTAGAGAGCTGAATAAACTAGCTGACTTTACCAGTTAGCCAGTTGGCAAGCCAGCTGACTTAACCCAAAGACATCACTATCTTGCCAGGTAGCTATCTTACTGACTTAACTAGCTAGCTACCTACCTTGCCAGTTGCCTAGCTGGCTCTCTTAACTAGCTGAATTAACCAGCTAGACAGCTGGCTAGCCAACTGACTTAACTACCTCGCTGCCTAGCTAGCCAGCTGACTAGTCAGCTGACTTA
>NW_007034245.1:0-321 GCF_000164805.1 Carlito syrichta
TGCCACAAGGATTTCGAGATAGCCCCCACCTGTTCAGTCAAACCTTAGCAGCAGATCTTAAGTCTCTCTCACTTACCAAATCCACCCTTATTCAGTATGTGGACGATCTCCTTCTGTGTAACCCTTCCTTAGCTGATTCTCAAATGGACACTGCACTCACTCAACTTTCTAGCAGAAAAGGGATATCGGGTATCCCCTCAAAAAGTCTAACTGTCTGCCACACAAGTCATCTATCTGGGGGTAGCCATCTCACACCGACAAAAGGCCATAACGACGGACAGAAAAGTGCTAATCCAATCCCTAAACATACCCAAGACTAAA
>NW_007034246.1:0-2608 GCF_000164805.1 Carlito syrichta
ACAGATTGGTGGAGGTCTTCCTACAAATACGGATGGAGTTGAAGGTAGAGATGATTTGAAACGAATTTCTGATCTTAGTAGGTATTGCATGGTCACCTAGCCAAAGTCATTCTCCAGAGAATATCAGTGGTTAGAAAAGGCCAAAACAGCCGGGCTTGTTGTCTCAGCCTATAATCCCGCGCCTTTGGGAGGTTGAGGTGAGTGGATTGCCTGAGCCCGCGGGTTCGAGACCCGCCTGGGCAACTTGGCAATAAATCAAAACTCAGTCGGGCGTGGTAGAGCACACCTGTAGTTCTGGCTACTTGGAAGGCTGAGGCGGAAGGATTGCCGGAGCCCAGCATGTCGAGGCTGCGGTGGCCAGGAGCGACCACTGCACTCCAGTCTGGGTGACAGAGCCCAGACTCCAACTCAAAAAATAAAAAATAAATAAATAAAACAACAGAATTGCTGAAAATACCCTGAAAATGAGAACAAGCTTTCCTCTTGGACTTACCTATTACCAAAGCCTAAATAGAGCAGGTGAGTCGATACTCATTTGGAAAAATAAAAATGAAGACCGGCAGTGATGGTATTCCCTCGGCATATATGCATTAAAAAGAGCAGGCTTCAAATTTAAGGGTGTACTGAATGGGTGATGAAAGTTGCAGGTGTTTACTGTGGGCTATAGAGTTGTGGCCCCCACATGCAGACCCACTGTGCATTGCTCTACCCGGTCATGTATCAGTCATTTTTCGCCATGTCACTGATGCCTCGCTGAGTAGAGGAAACCTCACCATGGAGAAGTATGTGGCATCTTCGGACTAGTGGTGGCGTGGAAATTCCAGGCACTGTGAATTGCTTGACGTGACCTTAAATGAAAAAATCAGCACTTGGATCTCTGTCATTCTCAATGTGTTTTCTGTACCCCAATTCTACCACCCTGACACAGCAGTGTAAAGAAGATAAAGACGGGACGGGAACACTGATTTTGTCAAGTCCTCCAAATAACCCAGGTAATAACAGAGCAAGCAAGTGAATGCTCAGCAAGGGATTCCTGCGATATAGAGGCCAGTGGGTTTTTATGTCTTATATCTCACCCATATGTAAGGTAAGGGTTCAGGCGTCATTGATACTGGGCATGTGGTGAAAGCTGCTAGGACTTTTAATTGGTATCCGTCAGAAGACCACCTTCATATATGTTGTGGGCCGTACCCTGCTCAGAACGGCTTCAGCCATTTACAGTAAACATGTCTGATGTCTTTCTGGGTAGATTAAGGCTCACTCTGTGCACATATTGGAGCCCATCCTACCAGTGATAGAGTCCATGGTGCCGATGCCTGGGGAAGGAGTATCTGATCTTAGAGATTTTACATGGTCACTTGGCCTCAATCATTCTCAAGGTGATTGCAGCGGTATATTCTCAAAACAATGAAACAGTAAAAGTTAAGGAAGGTCCAAGCCAAGTTACCGAAGATGCATGAAATAGGGGACCATGCTTTTCACTCTTGACTACGCCTGTTAGCCAGGTCAAGACACAGCAGGAGACTGGGTGCTTACTTGGGGACGATAAATATGAAGACCAGGAGCATGGTTACTCCTTGAAGATTAGAGTTCAAAAACAAGGGCATACTGAGCGGGTGATGAAGGCTGCAGGTATACTACAGTATAGAGCTGTGACTCCACGTTCAGGCCTGCCGTGTGTAGCACTCTACCCAGCTAGCTATCAGTCATTTATTCTACCCGTATCTAATGACTCTCAGGGTAGAGGAAAGCTCACCATGGACAAGTTTTGGTGGCTTTGGACTAGTAAAAAGGTTCAATTACAGGCAACTTGAGTGCTCTACTCGGCCTTCGAAGATATTCGGATTCCACGTGCACCATGTACACTCTCAGCGTGTTTTCCGTGGTCCATTTACTCCACCCTCATGTGTACAGGGTAAGTAATATAAAAATTGTAAATGCGATGATTCTTCTTAATAGGTGAGAAATGAGAACTCGCTTGTTTTCTGATGGTCTTCCAAGTCACCAGGTAAACATAGAAACATAGTGCAGGTGAGTGGTCACTCATAGGGGAAGGTATACAAGGTGGAGGCCAATGGATGGTTATTTCCTATGAGTTCCCATCAATAAGGTCCAGTTTATGGAATCTTGGCATCTGGGCAGATGAGGAAAACTGCCATCGATTTCCTTGGGTATATGGCAGACGGTCCGACTTAGGAGATGTTATGAGCAATAACCTAACCAGAAAGGCATCAGTCGTTTAGATGAAAAGTGTCTGATGTGTCTCAGTGTTGATTAAGGCTCACCCAGTAGAGATATTTAGTGATCTCCCTAAAAATAGTGATGGAACTGGAGATAAGTTGACTTGAGCTGTGTTGCCTGATCTTACAAAGACAATGCATGGTCACCTAGTCACTGCCATACCCAAGATGATTTTTATGGTTTCCTCCAAAAACCATGAACCCTAGAGGCCAAGAAAGGTAAAAACAGAAGTGCTGAAGAGATACGAGAAAATGAGAGCATGCTTTTCTCTCGTTTTCCTGCCTGTTACCCAGGTCAATGTAGAACAGTGAGTCCATACTCATTTTGGATGGATAAAACTGGAGGCCAGTGGTGTATGTATTTCCTA
>NW_007034247.1:0-340 GCF_000164805.1 Carlito syrichta
GAACAGTTAGCTGACTTGCTAGCTGACTTAACTAGCTAGCTGACTAGCTAGCTGACTTAAATAATTGACTAGATAGTTGGCTGGCTACCTGGCCATACAGCTGACTTAACTAGCTAGATACCTGGTTGGCTATATGGCTAGTCAGCTGTCTTAACGAGCTAGCTACCTGGCCACCTGGCTAGCCAACTGGCTTAAATAGCCAGCTTGGGTAGCCAGCTGGCTAAATAGCTAAGTCAGCTACTTGTGCCAGCTTGCTAGCTGGTTAATTCAGCTGGCCAGACAGCTGGCTAGCTAATTAAATCAGATAGTTGTCAGTTGACCAGCCACCTTGCTAGATAGG
>NW_007034248.1:0-589 GCF_000164805.1 Carlito syrichta
CCATTCTACACCATGCCATTCCATTCATCTCCATTGCATTCCATTCCAATTCACTTCTCTGTATTCCATTCCTCTCCATTTCATTCTATTCCATTACTCTCCATTCCATTCCATTCTTCTCCATTCTATTCCATATCATTCCCCTTTATCCCATTCCTCTCCATTCATTTCCATTCCTTGACTTTCGATTCCTCTACATTACCTTCTATTCCTCTCCATTCAATTCCTCTCCATTGCATTCCAATCCTTTCGATACCTCTCCATTCTGTAACTCTCCATTCCATTCTTTTCCATTCCATTACTTTCCATTGCAATACATTCCTCTCCATTCCATTAAATTCTTTTCCATTCCATTTTACTCCATTTGATTCTTCTCCATTCCTTTCCACTCCACTCCATTTCATTCCAATCCATTCCTCTCCATTCCATTCCTCTCCCTTTCATTTCTGTCCATTTCATTTCTGTCTTCCAGTCCATTCCATTCAATTCCATTAGTCTCCATTCCATTCCATTCCATTCCATTCCATTCCATTCTATTCCATTCCATTCCTCTCCATTCCTTTCCATCCATTCTGCTCCCTTCCATTTC
>NW_007034249.1:0-787 GCF_000164805.1 Carlito syrichta
ACCTCATCTCTACAATCAATCAAAAAATTAGCTGGGTGTGGTGGCGCATGCCTGTAGTTCAGCTACTTGGAAGGCTAAATGGGAGGATTGCCTGAGTACAGCAGATTGAAGCTGCAGTGACTGTGAGCATGCCACTGCCCTCTAACCTGGATGACAGAGTAAGACTCCAACCCCCCCCAAAAAAGAAAGAAGAAACCCCAAATTTTCCCTCAACTCACTGCTTTGCTCAATTATCATAGTTTTACTGATTTGCAGCTTTCTGTTGATTTTTAAACTTACAAATTTTATAGAATTAATCCATTAACATTTTGACCTAAAATGTATTGTTATGCTTCAATAATAGAAAAAGTGCTGCTTATTCACTTTTTCTTTAGATAGGAAAATATAGTTTATTTAGAAAGTATATTAGAGAGAGGAGATTCATCTCTCCAAGATAGGGGAGAGAGCCAAAGCTAGAAAACTTGACCTGGCCATAGCTCAAAGAATACATGGCCTGGCCAGTCCTTAGCAAAACAATGGCCTCATTCACTTTTTAATACCTTGCAATTTTTGTTTAATTTGTGAACTCAATTCATTTTTCTGTCATTTTATCTTGCTGGAAGTCATATATAATTGTTTAATATGTGACTTTTCTTATCAATTGTGTTTTAATGTCTGGAAATATGAGTTCTGTATGTTTAGCTGGCAGAAGAAACAATGAGAATTAGTAGCGATAATGTAATAAATACAAAGAATAGAGAAAAAAAAGAATGAAGAGAAAGAAACAGCTTTAGAGAAATGTAGGACA
>NW_007034250.1:0-556 GCF_000164805.1 Carlito syrichta
TGGGGCGTTCAGAAGGGTGGGGAGAGTCTGAGAGAGCAGGATTGGCCACAGGCGCCGAATTGGGATCCCGTCCAGGGGGAGAGAGAGACCTGCACAAGGGCGAGAAAGACCCGATTCACAGTGGGACCTAACACCTGTTAAGGACAAGAGTTCAATGGGTCGAAGCAGGATGGGAGGGAGGGAAATCTCTGCCCACTTTTTTGAATGCTTATAGGAGTTAAAGAGGTGGTTTTAGAGTCCTAGGCGGGAGAAGGAAAAACCAGTAGGAGGTCTGCTGTGACTTTGAAAGCCTAGGTGGTGTGTGGTTCCCCGCTCACCTGGGGCTGAAAGAGCCGCCGGACAATCAACAGTCAGTCCCTTTCGGGTATCCCGGGCGAGGTTGTTAGGTTTTTCAGGTAGGGGCACTTACCTATCCGAGGTGATGATGGATGCAGCACTGGCATTCAAGAAAGTGGGCGAAGGCCTTAAGGGGCGAGTGCCACCGGCACCGGGACGGGGCCTTGCCTTAGGGCGAGAGAGCTCCCAACCGAGTCACAGCACCAATGAAAGACTGTGG
>NW_007034251.1:0-326 GCF_000164805.1 Carlito syrichta
AAGGAATGCAGAGGAATGGAATTGAGTGTAATGAAAAAAATGGAAGGGAGAGAAATGGAAAGGAATGGAATGGAATGGAATAGAATGGAATGCAGAGGAATGAAATGGAATGCTGAGGAATGGAATGGAGAGGAATGGAATAGTGTGGAATGGAATGAAATGGAATGGAGAGGAATGGAATCTAGTGATATGGAATGGATTGGAATAGAATGGACAGGTTTTGTATGGATAGAAACGGAAGAGGATGTAGAGGAATCGAATGGTAATGAATTGAAAGGAATGGAAAGAGACGGAATGGAATATAGAAGAATGCGATGGAGAGGAAT
>NW_007034252.1:0-316 GCF_000164805.1 Carlito syrichta
AAAGGAGAACCTATTCAGTAAATGGTGCTGGGAAAACTGGCTGACCACATGCAGAAGACTCAAACAAGACCCCTATCTGTCCCCATACACAAAGATTAACTCTAAATGGATCAGAGACCTAAATGTAAAACCTCAAACCATAAGAACCTTAGAAAATGCAGGATGTACCCTTATGGAAATTGAAACTAGTATCCAATTCCTGAACAAAACCCGAAACCCACAGGCCATAAGAGATAAGATAGACAAGTGGGACCTCATTAAACTGACAAGCAAAGCCAAAGAAACCATCAAGAGAGCAGGGAGACAGCCTACAGAC
>NW_007034253.1:0-331 GCF_000164805.1 Carlito syrichta
GGTTAATTTTTGATTTATTGTAGAGATGAGGTCTCACCAAGTTGCCCAGGCGGGTCTCAAGCCCGCGGGCTCAGGCCATCCAGTCACCTCAGCCTCCCAAAGTTCTGGGATTACAGGCTGAGCCACCAAGCCCGGCACACGCTTGTTACTATAATCATAATTAAGAGAGGCCAATTTCTCATCAGAGTTTGCCTGCAGTGAAGTGCTCCTGTCAACTTTGTGTTCCTTCCTGTCCTATCCAATATCAAATCTCATCTTCACAAATGTGTCGATGTGTCACCTGCCTTCTAACGGTCAATCACCTTGATTACCTTACTTTCCCTGAAACACG
>NW_007034254.1:0-542 GCF_000164805.1 Carlito syrichta
GTATATTGTTGCCTGGTGATATTTTATTCATTTTGCCATTCTATGTCTTTTCAGTGGTGTATTTAGTCCATTCACGTTCACGCTAATTATTGAAATGTGAGAGTTTGTCCCTATCATAGAGTTCTTATAGAGTTGTTTTTCCACTTGTTTTATTATCTTGCTTTTATTTTGGGGGTTGGTTCCTGTGTATTTTATTCTTTTTCCTGTACTCTTGTGAAGAACATTCTTCTTTTTTTCCCCGCTTTTCTTTTGTGTTTAGTACTTTCTTAAATGTTTAATGTAGAGTTGGTTTGGTGGCAGCATAAGTTTTTAGGGATTGGATATCTGGGAAAGATTTTAATTCTCCCTCGCTGATGAAGCTTTATCTGACTTCGTAGGTTTCTTGATTGAAACTGTTTATCTTTTAGGACTTTGAAGATGGGGCTCCAAGCTCTCCTAGCCTGCAGGGTTTCTGTAGATAAATCTGCTGCTATTCTAATTGGTTTTCCATGGTAGGTGGTCTGGCCTTTTTCTCTTGCTGCCTTTTGTATTTTTTCTTTTAT
>NW_007034255.1:0-478 GCF_000164805.1 Carlito syrichta
AGAGGAATAGAATGGAGTAGAATGGAATAGAGTGGAATTGAATGGGATGAAATGGAGAGGAATGGAATGGAATGGAATGGAAGGGAATGGACTGGAATGGAATGGAGATGATTGGAATGGAGAAGAATGGAGACGAATGGAGAGGAATCTAGAGGTATATTATGTAATGGAATGAAATGGAATGAATTGTAATGGAGAGGAATCTCATGGAATGGAATGGAGCGGTATGGAATGGAATGGAAGGGAATGGAGAGGAATGGAAATAGAATGGAATCGATTGGAATATGTAGGTATGGAATGGAATTGAATGGAATGTAAGTGAGAGGAATGGAATGGAAAGGAGTGGAAGTGACAGGAATTGAATAGAGAGGAATGGAAGGAATGAAATGGAGGGGAATGGAAGGGAATGGAATGGAATGGAGAAGAATGGAATAGAATGGAGAGAGATGAATGGAATGGAAAGCAGTGGAATGGAGAG
>NW_007034256.1:0-3280 GCF_000164805.1 Carlito syrichta
AGAGGAATGGAATGGAAAGGAATGAAATGGAATGGTGATGAATGTAATGGAATGTAATATAGTCGAAGTCATTGAAATGGAGAGGAATGGAATGGATAGGAATGGAAGAGAAGGGAATGGAAAGAAAAGGAATGGGTAGGAATGGAATGGAAAGGGTTGAAATGGAATGGAATGGAAGGAAGAGAAATAGAATTGGGAGGAATGGAATGGAAGGGAATGGAATGGATAGGAATTGAACGGAGAGGAAAGGAGTGGAAAAGAATAGAATTGAATGGAATGGAGAAGAATGGAATGGATGGAAAGCAATGGAATGAAGATGAATGGAATGGAGAGGAATGAAATGGAGTGAAATGGAATGGAGAGGAATGGAATGGAAAGAAAATGATTGGAGAGCAAAGGAGAATGGAATGGAATGGAATGCCACGGAATGAAGAAGAATGGAACTGAGAGGAATGGATTGGAGAGAAACTGAATGGATTGGAAAGGAATGGAATGGAATGGAATGGAGAGGAATGGAGTGGAAAGAATGCAATGGAATGTAATATAAAGGAGTGGAATAGAATGGAATGGAGGGGAGTGGATTGGAGAGGAATGTAATGGAGTGGAATGTAATGGAATGGAGAGGAATCCAAAGGTAAGGAATGGAAAGTAATTAAAAAAGATGGAATGGCATATAGAGGAATGGAAAAGAAACGAATGAAATGGAGAGGCAAGGAAGGGAATGGAATGCAGAAGAGTGGAATGGAATGGAGAGACGTGGAATGCAATGAAGAGGAAAGGAGTGGAGGAGAGTGGAAAGGAATAGAATGCAATGGAGTGGTATGGAATGGAATGAAATGGACAGGAATGGAATGGCATGGAAAATAATGGAAAGGAATGGGATTGAATCGAATAGAATGGAGAGAAATGGAATAGAGAGAAATGGAATGGAGAGGAAAGGAATGGAATCGAGAGGAATGGAATAGAATCAAATGGAAAAGTATCGAGAGGAACGGAATGGAAAGGAATGGATTGGAATGGTGAGGAATGCAAGGGAATGTAATGTAGTGGAATGCATTGAAACGGAGAGGAATGGAACGGACAGGAATGGATGGAACAGAATGGAAAGGAATGGAACAGAATGGAGAGGTATGGAATGGATTGGAATAGAATGGAATGGAATGGAAGGAAGAAGAATAGAATGGAGATGAATGGGATGGACAGGAATGGAATGGATTGGAATTGAAAGGAGAGGAAAGGAATAGAATGGAATAAAAGGGAAAGGAATGGAATGGAAGGGTTTGCAATGGAATGAAGAAGAACGAAATGGAGTGAAATGGAAAGGAGTGGAATGGAATGGAAAGGAATTGGAATGGAAAGGAATAGATTGAAGAAAAATGGAGAGGAATAGAATGAAATGGAATGGAGAGGAATAGAATGGAGAGGAATGGAATGCCATGGAATTAATTGGAGAGTAGTGGGGAAGAATGAAATGGAATGGAGTGCAATGGAATAAAGAGGAATGGAATTCAGAGGAATGGATTGAAGAGGAATTGAATGGATAGAAATTGAATAAAATGAAGAGAAATGGAGTGGAAAGGAATACGATGGTATGCAATGGAGAGGAATGGAATGGAATGGTGAGGAATGCAATGGAATGTAATATAGTGGAATGCATTGAAATGCAGTGGAATTGACTGGATAGGAATGGAATGGAACGGAATGCTATGGAAAGGAATGGAGAGGTATAGAATGGAATGGAATGGAATGGAATAGAATGGAATGGAATGGAAGGAAGAGTAATAGAATAGAGAGGAATGGAATGGGGTGGAATGGAATGGATTCGCGTTGAATGGAGAGGAAAGGAAAAGAAGGGAATGGAAGGGAGAGCAATGAAATGGAAGGGAATGTAATGGAGTGAAGATGAACGGAATGGAGTGAAATGTAATGGAGAGGAATGATATGGAAAGGAATTGATTGAAGAGCAATGGAGAGTAATGGAATGGAACAGATAGCAATGGAATGAAGCGGAATGGAGAGCAATGGATTGGAAAGGAATTGAATGGAGAGGAACAGAATGGAGAGGAATGGTATAGAAAGGAATAGAATGGAATGGAGAAGAAATGAATGGAAAGGAAAGGAGTGGAGTGGAATGGAAAGGAGAGGAAAGGAATGGAGAGGAAAAGAATGGAGTGAAATGGAATGGAATGGAATTCAGAGGAATGGATTACAATGGAGTGAAATGGATTGGAATGCGGAGGAATGGAATGGCGAGGAATTAAAGGGATGGAAATGGAATGAAATAGAACTGAATGGAATGGAATGAAATGAAATGGAGAGGAATGGAATGCAATGGAGAGTAATGAATGGAGATGAATGAAATGTAATGGAATTGATTAGAGAGTAATGGGGAGGAATGGAATGGAATAGAGTGCAATGGAATGAAGAGGAATGGATTGGAGAGGAATTGAATGCATAGGAGTGGAATGAGATGCAATGGAGAGAAATGGAGTGTAAAGGAATACAATGAAATGGAATAAGCCGGGCTCGGTGGCTCAGCCTGTAATCCCGCACCTTTGGGAGGCTGAGGTGAGTGGATTGCCTGAGCCCGCAGGTTCGAGACCCTCCTGGGCAGCGAGACCTCATCTCTACAACAAATCAAAAAATCAGCCAGGCATGGTAGCGCATGCCTGTAATTCTGGCTACTTGGAAGGCTGAGGCGGAAGGATCGCCAGAGCCCAGTGGGCGAGGCTGCAGTGGCCGGGAGCGGCCACTGCACTCCAGTCTGGGAGACAGAGTGAGACTCCAACTCAAAAAAGAAAAAAAACCCAAAATGGAATGGAGTGGAATGAAATATAATCTACTGGAATGGTATTGAGAGGAATGGAATAGAAAGGGATGGAGTGGAATGGTGAGGAATGCAATGAAATGTAATAAAGTGAAATGCATTGAAATGGAGTGCAATGCAATGGATAGCAATGGAACGGAACAGAATGGAATAGAAAGGAATGGAGAGGTACGGAATAGAATGGAATGGAATAGAAAGGAATGGAATGGAAGGAAGAGTAATAGAACGGAGAAAAATAGAATGGAGTGGGATGAAATGAATTGGCATTGAACAGAAAGGAAAGGAGAAGAAAGGAATAGAAGGGAATGGAAGAGAGGAATGGGATGGAAGGGAGTGCAATGGAATGAAGATGAATGGAATGGAATGAAATGGAATGGAGAGGAATGGAATAGTAATAAATTGATGGCAGAACAAGGGAGAGGAATGGAGTGCAATGGAATGAAGAGGGATGGA
>NW_007034256.1:4776-6874 GCF_000164805.1 Carlito syrichta
GAGATTAACAGAATGGAGTGTAATGGAAGGGAGAGGAATAGAATGGAGAGGAAAGGAGTAGAAAGTAATAGAATGCAATAGAAAGGAGAAGAAAGGAATGGAAAGGAAAGTAGTGGAGTGGAATGGAATAGAGATGAAAGGAATGGAGATGAATTGAATGGAGTAAAAAGGAATGAAATAGAATGTAGAGGAATGGATTACAATGAAGTGGGATGAATTTGGAATGTAGAGGAATGGAATGGAGATGAATTAAAGGGAAGGGAATGGAATGGAATAGAACTGACTAGAATGGAATAAAATGTAGCGAAATGGAATGGAGAGGAATGGACTGGATAGAGTGGAAAGAAGTGGAATAGAGAGGAATAGAATGGAGAGCAATGGAATGGAGAGTAATGAATGGAGAGGAATGGAATGCAATGGAATTGATTGGAGAGTAATGGGGAGGAATGGAATGGAATGGAATGCAAAGGAATGAAGATAAATGGAATTAAGAGGAATGGATTGGAGAGCAATTGAATGGATAGGAATGGAATGGAATGGAGTGTAATAAAATGGAATGGAGATGAATTAAATGGAATGGAATATAATAAAATATAGTTAAATGGAATGGAGAGGAATGGAATGGACTGAAATGAAGAGGAATGGAATGGAATGGATAGGAATAGAATGGAGAGAAATGGAATGGAGAGGAATGGCATGGAATGCAAAGGGATGGTATCGAGAGGAATGGAATAGAAAGGAACGGAACAGAAAGGAGGGAATGGAATGGAATGTAATAAAGTTGAATGCAATGAAATGGAGAGGTATGGAATAGAATGATATGGAATGGGATAAAATGGAATTGAGGAAAGTAATGGAATCGAATGGAATGTCGAAGAATAAAATGGAGTGGGATGGAATGGAATGGAGTGTAATGGAGTGGAATGGAAGTGTGAGGAACGGGAAAGAATGGAATGGAAAGAAAATGAGAGGAATGGAATGGAATCGAGAGAAATGGAATGGAATGGAATGGTACTGAGATAAATGGAATGGAAAGGAATGGAATGGAATAGAATGAAGAGGAAGGAATTGAAATAGAGTGCAATGGAATGGAATGGAAAGGAATGGAATAGAGAGGAATTAAAATGAGTGGAGAGGAATGAAATGGAATGGATAGCAATGGAATGGAATGGAATGCAAGGGAATGAAGGGAATGGAATGGAGAGGAATGGAATGCAATGGAATTGATTGGAGAGTAATGCTTAGGAAGTGAATGGAATGGAATGCAATAGAATGAAGAGGAGTGGAATGGAATAGAATGGAATGCAATGGAGAGGAATGGAGTGAAAGATGTGCAATAGCCGGGCTCGGTGGCTCAGCCTTTAATCCCACACCATTGGGAGGCTGAGTTGAGAGGATTGCCTGAGACCACGGGGTCGAGTCCTGCCTGTGCAGCGAGAGCTTATCTCCACAATAAATGAAAAAATCTGCCGTGAGTGGTAGTGTTTGCCTGTAATTCCGGCTACTTGGAAGGCTGAGGCAGAAGAATTGATGGAGCCCAGCAGGTCGAGGCTGTGGTGGCCAGGAGCGGCCAATGCACTCCAGTCTTGGCGACAGAGTGATACTTCAACTCACAAAAAAGATATACAATGAAATGGAATGGAGAGGAATGAAATGGAATGCAGTGGAGTGGAATGGAATGGGATGGATAGGAATGGAATGGAATGGAAGGAAATGGAATGAAATGGAGAGGAATGGAATTGAATCGAATGGAATGGAGAGAAATTGAATGAAATGGAATGGAGACGAATGGAATGGAATGGAATGGAGAGGAATGGAATGGAGTGGAATGACATGGAATGGAACAGAGAGGAATGGAATGGAGAGTAAAGTAATGTAAAGTGACAGAATGGAATTTAGGACAACGGAATGGAGTTGAATGGGATGGAGAAGAATGGAATGGAATGGAGAAAAATGAAATGGAATGGAAAGTAATGGCATGGAATGGAGAAGAATGGATTGGAGAGGAGTGAATTGGAATGGAATACAGTGGAGATGAATGGAGTGGAATGGTTAGAAATGAAATGGAGAGGAATGGACTGGAGTGGAATGGAATCAA
>NW_007034257.1:0-303 GCF_000164805.1 Carlito syrichta
ACAGGACACTACATGGCCTCCAACTAAGTACGAATAAAGAATCATTGTTGTACGCGCCCTTAATCCAAAATATTCCCAGGTTGTCTGCTATGGTACAAACAAGAAACTGATCTTCGAGCTCCCCAAATTTTCAGAGCAATTTAGCATTCAGATATTATGAATCGGTCATTTCAGGATTCCAGCAACATTCTGTTCCTCTTAAAAGTTTTAAATGGTGTTGTGCACTCCAAGTCCGTTACGTTCCT
Organism: Carlito syrichta; assembly: GCF_000164805.1. Classification (NCBI taxonomy): domain Eukaryota; kingdom Metazoa; phylum Chordata; class Mammalia; order Primates; family Tarsiidae; genus Carlito; species Carlito syrichta. The sequence goes on from NW_007034257.1 coordinate 246, forward strand.
CAGAACAAATAAGGCCAGATTCCAGGACAAAAAGAATCTTCTTGCCATATTTGGATGT
>NW_007034258.1:0-336 GCF_000164805.1 Carlito syrichta
AGACAGAGACAGGGAGACGGAAATGGAGAGGGACAGAGACAGAGACACAGAGACAGAGAGGGAGACAGAGACAGAGAGAGTCAGAGACAGAGAGAGAGACAGAGACAGGGAGATGGAAACGGAGAGGGACAGAGACAGAGACAGAGAGAGACAGAGACAGAGAGACAGAGAGAGTCGGAGACAGAGAGAGAGGCAGAGACAGGGAGACGGACACGGAGAGGGACAGAGACAGAGACACAGAGACAGAGAGAGACAGAGACAGAGAGAGTCGGAGACAGAGAGAGAGAGACAGAGACAGGGAGACGGAAACGGAGAGGGACAGAGACAGAGACACAG
>NW_007034259.1:0-424 GCF_000164805.1 Carlito syrichta
TGTTAACTACAAAAATGTGTTATTAAGCAAGCTAACTATGACAAAATAAAAGAAGTTTTTAAAGACCAGATGGAAATCCAACAATGTTTCTAAGTCGCTTCTCTAAAACATTGCAGCAGTTTACTAAAATTGATTTAAACTCTGTGGAGGAACAACCTCGTTTGGCTATGTATTTATCTCCAAGTCAGCACTGAGTATTACGTGCTAACTCCAAAAATTAAAAAGCGCCAACAAACCCCTCAATTAGAGCAATTGGACACGGCCTTTAAAATCTTTAACAACCAAAACGAAGAAGAAATACAGGACCACCAACATAAGCGGAAAGCACTTCAGCTTTTATCTATCACTTTAACAAAAAAAGCTGCCACCGATAATCTTCTGCCCCAGATGGTCAATAGCAGAAGGGGTACACAGCCCCCTTCCC
>NW_007034260.1:0-6143 GCF_000164805.1 Carlito syrichta
AAAAAAATGATAGTGTGACAAGATAGTAACAGAATAGGAGAGTAGCAGAATTCTCCTCCTTGCCTCTCACCATCACTCCTCCCTGGAAGCCTGGTGACCCTGTGGCCAGCTCCAGAGGAATCAAACTGTATGACCAGTGGTTTTGGTCTCAAAGACAGGCATTTGAATCTATGTGCAAGAGACAAGAGCAAAGATGGCCAGCCCCTTCTACACACAGAAGCACATATATGCATGCACACACACAAACACACATCACACTCACATGTGCTTTAAATATTTGGGGAGTCCTGGACAAACAGCATTGAGGATAAAGCTAAAGCTATATAATATGCTTGATTTTTAAAAATTGTTTATCTAGAAAAAAAGAATACCTGAGTTTTCCCAAGAATACCACTTACCAGGCTTATTCACATTCTAACCACATGAGTAACAAAGACAAAATATTTTGCATCTTCATTATAATTAATTAGGAGATTTAAAAATTCAAAGAATCACCCATTATCTTTTAGTTACTCAGAAACTAAATTGTTAATCGTTTAGTGTTTTTACTTGGAAAATTCTGAATGTATTTGAACCTTGTGGAAATAGAAAATAAAACCTACTTTCATTTAATGTGCATGATCAATTTCCAGTGTTATTATAAAGCTGTGTAAAACAGTTGTTATAGTTTCATAGTATTCAAGCAAAAAAAATTTTTTTTGAGTCAGTGTTTCACTCTGTCGCCCAGGCTGGAGTTCAGTGACACGCTCACAGTCACTGCAGCCTCGACCTGCTAGACTCAGGCAATCCTTCTACCTCAGCCTTCCAAGCAGTTGGAACTACAGTTTCACACTGCCATGCCCGGCTTATTTTTTTTTATTTATTGTAGAGACAAGGTCTTACCAAGTTGCCCGGACTTGTCTCGAACCCCTGAGCTCAGGCAGTCCTCTTGCCTCAGCCTCCCAAAGTGCTGGGATGATTTATATAAAGATATCTTAGTGTTGAAATTTAGGTAAAAATTGAGCTATTATAAAAAATTTGTGTATTTTTATGGTATTCAACAAACTTTCCTTGGAATATATTCACAGAAGTAAGTCAAGTATAGATAAAAATGTAAATGGATTTTATCCTGTACAATTTCCTCCAAATATAGTACTAGCTTAAATTCCCACTTGTGGAAAAGAGTGCATGGTTCTCCTTTTCGTCAATAAACTTGCCTTCTCTCATTAAGTATGTTTTCTTTTGCTAAGAAGGTATTCTCTGCCCTTTATATTAAATACTAGAAAAATATTCGCTATATATTTGTTAATCACTTTTGCTTTGTTTTTGAAGATACACATGCTCACAACCTTACAATATTACCTATCTATTTACTTAAAGTTTTAGAATGCCCTCAATATGATGATTTTATTGCGATGAACTAATCCACAATGGAACATGTATGCAGAAAGTTCAGGGAGAGGAGGAGTTGAAGATTCGAGGCAAAGAAAAGTTGAAGTGAACATTCTGGGACCTATGCTAAGAAGTTGTGAAACTGAGAAAAGTTTGAAGTTCAGAGACTGGGTGAAAAATGGTCCAAGGGCCTCAAGATCTCAATGAAACTAAACACAGATCAGGTGTTTTGGAGATAAGGATCGTAAGTCTACTTTCATTATAAACTGGACAATTAAGTTTCTGTTTGTGGACTGAGTACTCCTGGTAACACGGAGGTCCGTAGACCCTTCTATAATGTTATAATTGGTTCTCTCATTATATTCTATGGTGTAAAGTTATTTCTAATTTAGTGCATGGGGGCCTCTTTCTGGCTGGATCCTGGGTACTCTGGCATATTGCCATTTGTTTTTTAGCATGTTCTTGCTCTCTGGATCTCTTATTCATTTGAAGTAATTTTGTTGTGTGCAGTGAGGTATGGATTCAACTTTTCCTTTTTACTTGAGTACTTAGTTGTCATGACACTATTCACTAAAAACTTGACTCTGTCATAAGCAAATACCTATGAGGGTAACCATCTCTGGGTCCTCCCACTGTCGGAGCTTTTCTGTACTCTCAATAAATCCTGATTTCCCAAAAAAAGAAAGAAAAAGAAAAGGAAAGAAAAAAAAAAAGAAAAACTACGGACAAAAATAAATCCTGGATCATATGACTTCCCAGTGGAATGCTATAAACATACAAGGAAGAGTTGGTACTAATCCTATTGAAAGTATTCCAGGCAATTGAGAAAGACCGAATTCTCCCAAAACCATTTTATGAAGATAACATCACACTGACACCCAAACCAGGCAAAATCCAACAAAGAAAGAGAACTACAGGCCAATATTCCTGATGAACATGGATGCAAGAATTCTCAACAGGATTCTAGCAAAATGGATCCAACAACATATCTCAAAAATAATCCACCGTAACCAAGTAGAATTCATCCCCGGGATGCATGACTGGTTCAACATCCACAAGACAAAAAATGTAATTAAATCCATCAACAGATGTAAAAACAAGAACCACATGATTATATATATCATTAGATGCTAAAAAGACTTCTGACAAAATCCAGCATCCATTATTGATTAAAAAAAATAAAATCCTTGAACACCTAAGTGTAAAAGGAACATACCTCAAAATAGTAAAAGTCATCTATGATATAGTGCAGTTTTATAAATAAATGAATTTTCTTTTTTTAAATAAGAGATCATACTTTTGGGTATTGAGTTATAATTGGTTAACTTCATTTAAAAATCAATCTTTATGTGTAGAAGGAGTAAATATAATTTTGAAGACATTGTATCCAATAATCAATAATCAATTTCTCTTTCTCCCTTTTTTGATCTCTCTCTTTTTTTTTTCTTTTTAAAAAATTAATTTATTATTATAAAGATATTTGGTACAATTCAGTGCTAGGTATACAAACATTGATCATGCAGGTACCCTTGTTGATGAGGCATGCCCCTCCCTCCCCTAGCAACTTCCCCCAACTATCAGTCCCACCCCCTCTTCCCCTGACAATTTTCCGCTACTGCCAATTGCCTTCCCACAGCATTATAATTTTTCCAGGTCACCTTATGAGTGAGAACATATGGAACTCAGTTCTTTGTTTCTGTGATAAATCACTGAGTACGCTCAATTCCAAATCCATCCAATTTGCTGCAAAGTCCATATATTTGTCCTTCTTTATCGCTGCATAATATTCCATTGTGTATATGTACTACGTTTTTTTAATCCAGTCCAGCCTTGATGAGCAACACGGTTGGTTCCATATTTTCACTATTGTGAATAGAACTGCAACAAACATACGTATGCAGGTATCTTTTTTGTAAAATGATTTGAGTTCCTCCCAGGTATATTCCCAATAGGGGAATTGCTGGGTCATATGGAAGGTCAATTTCTAGTTCCTTCAGAAATCACCACACTGTCTTCCAAAGAGGTTGTCTTAGTCTGCATTCCCACCAGGAATGTAAAACTGTTCCTTTTTCTCCACATCCTTGCCAGCATCTATTGTTGTTTGTTTTATTTTTATTTATTTATTTATAATTGTGAAGTTGTGGGGTACAGTTAAGGGTTAGGTATACAATTGCATTTCATTCAGGCACCCTGTTGATATGGGGTGTTTCCCCATTCCCAGACAGATATTTTCTACTGTTAATCCCATCTCCCTCCCCCCACCATAGTTTCCCAGTACGGTCAGTCATTTTCGTATAGTATTGCATTGAATGTTTAAGGTCCATTATATGAGTGAGAACATGTGATACTCGGATCTTTGTTTCTGTGAGAGGTCACTCAGTATTATAGACTCTAGTTCCATCCAGGTTGCTGCAAAATTCATGATTTTGTTCTTTTTTATGACTGCATAGTATTCCATCGTGTATATGTACCACATTTTTTTAATCCAGTCCTCTTTTGACAGGCAGCATGGCTGTTCCCAGGTTCTTGCTATTGTGAACAATGCTGCGATAAACATGTGTGTGCAGGTATCTTTTTTATAGAGTGATTTGTGTTCTTCAGGATATATTCCCAGTAGGGGGATTGTGGGGTCATATGGGAGGTTGGTATTTAGAGCTTTTAAGAATCACCACACTGCTTTCCACAGAGGTTGAACTAGTTTATACTCCCATCAACAGTGTAGAAGTGTTCCCTTTTCACCACACCCTCTCCAGCAGCTGTTATTTTTTGAGTTGTTGATAATTGCCATTCTGACTGGGGTTAGGTGGTATCTCAGTGTGGTTTTGATTTGCATCTCCCTGATGATTAGTGAGGTTGAACATTTCTTCATGTGTTTGTTGGCTGCTCGGATGTCTTCCTTTGTGAAGTGTCTGTTTCATATCTTTTGCCCATTTTTATAATGGGGTTGTTTGTTTTATTCTTTTCAGCACGTTTGAGTTCCTTGTAGATCAAGATGTTAAGCCTTTGTCAGACCTAGAGTTGGCATATACTTTTTCCCAGTCTGTAGGCTGTCTCCCTGCTCTCTTGATGGTTTCTTTGGCTTTGCAGAAGCTTGTCAGTTTAATAAGGTCCCATTTGTCTATCTTCTCTCTCAAGTCCTGTGGGTTTCGGGTTTTGTACAGGAATTGGATGCCAGTTCCGATTTCCACGAGAGTATTTCCTTCCTTTTCTAAGGTTCTTATGGTTTGAGGTTTTACATTTAGGTCTCTGATCCATTTGGAGTTAACCTTTGTGCATGGGGATAGATAGGGGTCCTGTTTCAATCTTCTGCATGTGGTCAGCCAATTTTCCCAGCACCATTTACTGAATAGGTTCTCCTCTCCCCAGTGGTAGGTGGTGGGAGGTCTTTGTCAAAGATGAGTTGGTTGAGAAATTGAGGTTTTGCTTCTGGGATGTCAATTCTATTCCATTGATCTATATGCCTGTTTCTATACCAATACCAAGCTGTTTTGATGATTGTAGCCTTATAGTAAAGTTTGAAGTCTGGTAGTGTGATACCACCTGCTTTGTTTTTTTTGCTGAGGATTGTTCTGACTATTCTTGGACGTTTGTGTTTCCATATGAATTCCTGTGTTATTTTTTCTAGGTCTGAGAAGAATGTTGCTGGTAATTTGATGGGTATTGTATTGAATCTGTAGATTACCTTAGGTAAGGTGGACATCTTCACAATGTTGATTCTTCCGATCCATGAGCACGGGATATTTTTCCATTTGTTTGTGTCAACTTTGATTTCTTTGAGCAGTGTTTTGTAGTTTTCCTTGTAAAGGTCTTTCACGTCTCTGGTTAGGAAGATGCCAAGGTATTTCAATTTTTTTGTGGCTATTGTGAATGGAACTGTGTTTTTATTTGGGTTTCTGTTTGTTTATTATTGGTGTAGAGAAATGCGATTATCTTTTTTACATTTATTTTGTATCCTGAGACTTTGCCAAAGGTCTTTATCAGTGTAAGGAGGTTTTTGACAGATTCTCTTGGATTTTCAAGGTATACAATCATGTCGTCTGCAAAGAGAGATAACTTGACTTCGTCTTTTCCTATTTGGATACCCCTGATTGCCTTCTCTTCTCTGATTGCTTGAGCCAGGACTTCCAATACTATGTTGAACAGGAGGGGTGAGAGTGGGCATCCTTGTCTTGTTCCAGTTTTCAGGGGAAATGGTTTTAATTTTTGTCCATTTAGGAGTATGCTCGCTGTGGGTTTCTCGTAGATGACTTTTACTATTTTGAGGTATGTTCCCCATATGCCTAGATGATCAAGGGTTTTTATCAAGAAGGGGTGCTGGATTTTATCAAAAGCATTTTCTGCATCTAATGATATAATCATGTGGTTTTTGTTTTGACATCTGTTGATGTATTTAATAACATTTACAGTTTTATGAATGTTGAACCAGGCTTGCATCCCAGGAATAAAGCCTACTTGGTCATGATGGATGATTTTTGAGATGTATTGCTGAATCCGGTTTGCTAGGATCTTGTTGAGAATTTTAGCATCTATGTTCATCAAAGATATTGGCCTGTAGTTCTCTTTCTTTGCTGAATATTTACCTAGCTTGGGTATCAATGTGATGTTGGCTTCGTAAAATGATTTGGGGAGCGTTCCATCTTTTTCAATCACCTGGAATACCTTCAGTAGGATTGGTATCAGCTCCTCCTTAAATGTCTTGTAGAATTCTGCTGGAAAGCCATCTGGTCCAGGGCTTTTTTTTGTAGGAAGTTTTCTTATTATGTAGTCAATTG
>NW_007034260.1:7053-10987 GCF_000164805.1 Carlito syrichta
TCAATGTTTTATTTTTATTCCACTGGGGTCCGAGGAAGGTGGCATGCTAGAATTTCAGTCCTTTTAAATTTGCTTATACTTGATTTGTGTCCAATTATGTGGTCGATCTTAGAATATGTTCCATGTGGTGATGAGTAGAATGTGTATTCTGTGGTCTTGGATGGAGTGTTCTATAGGTATCAATTAAGTCCATTTGGTCCAGAGTCTCATTGAGGTTCCGGATCTCCTTGCTGATTTTTTGTCCTGATGATCTGTCTAAGGTTGTGAGTGGTGTATTAAAGTCCCCAGTTATTATGGTGTTAGAGTCAATGTCTTTCTTTAGTTTTCCTAGAAGTTGCTTTATGAATGTTGGTGCACCTATGTTGGGTGCATATATGTTTAGGATAGATATTTCTTGTTGATGGAGTGAACCTTTTATCATTATGTTGTGGCCCTCTGTATCTTTTTTAATTTTTGATAGCTTAAATGGTATTTTGTCTGAAATTAGGATTGCGACTCCTCCTTTCTTTTGTGTTCCATTCGCCTGAAAATTTGTTTCCCATGCTCTTACTTTGAGTCTGTGTATGTCCTTTCTAGTGAGATGGGTCTCTTGAAGGCAGTATATTGTTGCCTGGTGATATTTTATCCATTTTGTCATTCTATGTCTTTTCAGTGGTGCGTTTAGTCCATTCACATTCAGACTAATTATTGAAATGTGAGAGTTCGTCCCTATCATGGAGCTCTTATTGAATTGTTGTTCTTCCACTTGGTTTTTTCTTTTTTCTTTTTTTTGGTCTTTCTTTTGGTTTTGGGGTTGATTCATGTATATTTTATTCTTTTCCCTGTACTCTTGTGAAGAACGTTGTTCTTTTTTCCTTTTCTTCTGTGTTTAGTACTTTCTTAAGTGTTTCATGTAGAGGTGATTTGGTGGCAGCATAAGTTCTTAGGGATTGGCTATCTGGGAAAGATTTTAATTCTCCCTCACTGATGAAGCTTAGCTTGGCCGGGTAGGTTATTCTTGGTTGAAATTGTTTATCTTCTACGACTTTGAAGATAGGGCTCCAAGCTCTCCTAGCCTGCAGGGTTTCTGCAGATAAATCTTCTGCTATTCTGATTGGTCTTCCATGGTAGGTGATCTGGCCTTTTTCTCTTGCTGCCTTTAGGATTTTTTCTTTTGTGCCTACTTTATTTAGGTGAATTTTTATGTGTCTAGGAGTTGATCTTCTCATTTGTTGTCTTGCGGGGGTTCTCTGAATCTCTTGTGTTTGAATTTTTGCATCACTGATTAAATAAGGGAAGTTTTCTTGAATGATCTCATGGAAAGTTTGTTCCAATGTGGTCTCTGTTTCTCTTTCTGCCTCAGGGAGTCCGATTATTTCTTAGATTAGGCCTCTTTGAGGTAGTCACTCATCTCTTGAAGGTTTTGTTTCTGTCTTTTTGAGCTTATTTTCTGTGTTTCTAAGAGTTTGGGTTAGTTCTATATTTTGGTCCTCAAGCTCTGAGATTCTTTCTTCTGCTTGGGTAATTCTGCTTTCCATGCTTATCAATTTGTTATTTATTTCATTCACAGTATTCTTTATTACTGTTACCTCAGATATCAGCTCCTTCCTAGTTTCTTCTAGAGTCTCCTCAATTCTTTCTAATCTCTCCATTAATGTCTTGATATCTACATTTGCATTTGAGACCAGTCATTCTGGGGGCTCTTCATTGTTTGCATTCCGAAGTCAATTTTCTCAGTGTCTGCCCTTCCAGGGGTCTGGGAGAGACCCGTATTCTGCTTTTGGTTTCACTTCATTTGTGTAGATTTTTCTCTCATCTCTTAGTGGCTAAAGTCCCTTGAGCTCTAATCTCCAGCCTCTCCCCTTTGCTTTTGTTGCAGCCAGGTAGCCTGCTGCCTGGGAGATCTGTGGCTTGTCTCTGTTCAGCATAGAGGAGGGGTTTTGTCTCCTGTTTAATGACATCACCATGGTAATTGAGCTGGAGGCTCTAATAGGTGGGCAAACAATGTAAATCTGCCTTGAAACTGGTGGAGGAGGTATTTTTACTTTCACTTTTATGGATGCTCATGTGGGTCTCTGGGCAGGACCTGCTACACAGCTGGACGCTGGATCTAGGGTGCCACCAGCAGGTTCTGGTGGAGGATAGGGTTGGGGGTTCCCTCCTCTGGAGCTGGAAGGCTCTGATCAGCACCTTACATAAGCTCCCTTACACAAGCTCCCTGCAGTCACAGGCTGAGTCCCTCAGCCGGGGGGGGTCCGGGGCTCCAGATCTCCAAAGCTCCAGAGGGCAGGTGGTGGCTCTGGGTCCCTCCCAGGGCACTTTAGCCAGAAATGGGAATGGTATCTCTGAGGGGGCAGGTGCCCAGAGCCTTCCCGGGTTACTGGCAGCTTGGTGCTGGGTGCTGGTCATGACGATGTAACCAGGGAGGAAGCTGGGATCCGGGATTCAGGATTCCCCAGCTGGCCAGGGTTACGTGTAGTGGAGCAGCCACAGTCGGGCTGCAATATCTGGCCCTGCATGGGACCAAAGGTCCCTGGTCCTCATACCAGTGAGGCTGATAGTGGTCAGGGGAATGCAGGAAGAGAAGTAAGAGTCTTTTTGGGAACTCATGTTCGGAGAGTCTCATGGATCCACCTATGCCATTGCCATCTTCAGGAGTCTCCCCATTTGTGTCTTTATGTTTTATCCCAAGGGAGGAACTGAACTGTAGTCTAGGGTTCAGAGAAGTGGAGCTGAGAATCTCAGTCTTTCATTCATCTATAAACAATAGTTCAGTTTTTCAAGCAAATGCATGGATAAGCCAATTGAGATGATTAATTTTGTTTTTTTCCCTTTAGTATGCACTGCCAAATCAAAATTAGGATCCCATGCTGCAACTTCCTAGGAAAAGGCCAACTCAGAATAAACCAAAGGACCATCAACTAATATGAGGTTCTAAGCTCCAGAGGTTTTACCAGTGCCAAGCAAGAAGAAGCTCAAAGTTGACGGGCTTTCAAAGGTCCCTTGTTGGTGCTATAGTTCTGAGTTTACATGTCTACTTGGGGGCCCCTGTGTCTTCTCTGTAGCTCTAGTTTGGGGCACATTATTGCTAATGAAAAAATCCAAACCTTATAAAATATTTGATGAGCCAAATATGATGACTCAGGCCCATGACACAGTCCAAAAAGTCCTGAGAACACGTGCTCAAGGTGACTAATTACAGCATGATTTTATATATTCTTAGGAAGTCAAAAGTTATGGGCAAAACATAAGTCAATACATGTGAGATTTGCATTGTTGGGCCTAGAAATCTAGGTGAGATATCTTGAAATGGTTGGGTAAGAGGATTTAGAGATTGCAGATGGATTCAAATATTTTCTGATTGGCAATTATAGAAAGAGTTAAGCTCTGCTTAAAAAATTATAAATTAGCAAAATAAATGCTTGACTTAAGATAAGGGTGGTTGTGGAAGCCAAAGTTCTTGAAATGTAGGTGAGGTCTCTAAGTAAGGGCCTTCAGAGAGAATAGGTGGTAAATGTTTTAAACCTTAAAAAGTGTTCTTCAAAGATAGAAATAATTGACATTGGGGACACCAATTAAGGGGAAGGTGAGAGGGGTTTAGGGTTCAGAAAATATCTATGGGACACAGTGTTGTCTATCTGGGGAGTGGCCACCTGAGACCCAGTCCTCACCACTATCTAATACATCCACGTAATGAATATACATGTGCACACCCTGAATCCAAAATTTTGAAAGGTGTTCATTACAAATGAAAATTATTCTCAAGAGATGGCTTTGTAGTGTTAATTCACAATATGTCAAATAGATATATTTTGGTATAAAATACTTTTGTTTCCTTTAGGGCATGCTATCTATTATGTGAAGTTATACTAGAGCCAGATTGGAATTTGGTATTTTATTGCCACAGAGTCTGCTTTGTCAACCTTATGATCTCTATTCTAGGATTAATTTTGGC
>NW_007034261.1:0-380 GCF_000164805.1 Carlito syrichta
AGCTAGCAAGTCAGCTAACTATTCAGGTACTAGTTAAGTCAGATAGCTATTTGGCTTGCTTGTCAGCTAGCCAACTAGATAGTTAAGTCAGCTAGCCAGCTAACTAGCCAGTTAGCTAGCTAGTTAAGTCAGCTAGCTAGAGAGCTAGATAGCTTGTTTGCTATTTAGTAATGTCAGCTGGATAGTCAGCTAGCTAGTCATTTATCTAGTTAAGTCAGCTAGCAAATCAGTCTGTTCCTTAGCTAACTATTTGTCTAGCAACTCAACTTGCTGGTTATCTAACTAGTGGGATCGCTCGCTTTCCATCAAGTAAGCTAATTAGTCGGTTCCTTTGCCTGCCAACTGGTCAGCAAACTAGTCGGCTTGCTCGCCAGCCAACA
>NW_007034262.1:0-369 GCF_000164805.1 Carlito syrichta
AAGATAAACAATTTCAACCAAGAATAACCTACACAGCCAAGCTAAGCTTCATCAGCGAGGAAGAATTAAAATCTTTCCCAGATATCCAATCCCTAAGAACTTACGCTGCCACCACCACCTCTACATGAAACACTTAAGAAAGTACTAAACACGAAAGAAAAGAAAAAAAGAACAACGTTCTTCACAAGATACAGGAAAAAGAGTAAAATACACATGAACCAACCCCAAAACCAAAAGAAAGACAACAAACCAAAAGGAACAACAAAACAACTCTATAAGAACTCTATGATAGGGACTAACTCACATTTCAATAATTACCCTGAATGTGAATGGACTAAATGCACCACTGAAAAGACATAGAATGGCAAA
>NW_007034263.1:0-407 GCF_000164805.1 Carlito syrichta
TAGCTAGTCATGAAGATGGCAGGCTAGTCAGCTAGCTAGTTAAGTCAGCTAGATCAGCAGCTAGCTTCAGATAGATCCTTAAGTCAGCAAGCCAGCTAAATAGCCATCTGGCTAGCTAGTTAAGTAACCTAGTTAAGTCAGCTTCCTAGACAGCTGGCTAAATAGGTAGCTAGCTAGTTATATCAGTTGTCCAGCCAGCTTGCTAGCTATTTAAGTCAGCTAGTTAAGTCACTTGGCTTGCCAGCTGGCTAGCTAGGTAGCAAACAAGTTAAGTCAGATGGCTAGCCAGCTGGCTAGCAGTTTAAGTCAGCTAGTTAATTCAGCTGGCTTCCCAGTTACCTACATATGTAGCTAGCTAGTTAAGTCAGCTGGCTAGCCACCAGACTAGCTAGTGTTGTCAGCTAGTT
>NW_007034264.1:0-357 GCF_000164805.1 Carlito syrichta
CTCAAGACGATGCTAGAAAACCTTGATAATCCCAGCCTGCCTTCTATTTTACTATTTTTTAACTCCTGTTTCATTTCCCCCCTTGTTATCGCTGTTTTTAAAAAATAATATATATTTTTATTTTAAAGTCGTGGGGTACAGTTAAGGGTTAGGTATACAAATATTATTGTGTAGGTACACGTGTTGGTGAGGTGTGCTCCCCCTGTACCCAGTCAGATATTGATTACCGTTAATCCCACTCTCCTTCCCCTCCCCCCCATAGTTTCCTGCCACTGTCAATCCTTTTCATATAGTATAACGGTAGTTGTTCAAGGTCCACTTATGAGTGAGAACATGTGATGCTCAGAACTTTGTTTC
>NW_007034265.1:0-528 GCF_000164805.1 Carlito syrichta
AGGGTTGGGATTTGAACCCAGGCAATCTGCTCCAGAGAATTAAGTTTTTAATCACCATATACTTATAGAAGATTGTAATAATAATAGCTACCATTTTAGAAGTGGTATATTGGTATATATTACTTATACCTAATATAAGTCATACACTGTACTAGGACACGTCTGTACATTATTGCTAATTTTGCAATTAGCCCACATTGTAGGTACTACTATCCAATCTTACAAATGAGTAGACACAGAGAAATATCTTGCCCCAGATCATATAATTAATGAATGTCAGATCCTATGTGCAACTGTTGTATTCTTTGAAGCTGTAATTGTTCCATTAACAGTTAAGTCCTCACTTAAAGTCATTGATACATTCTTGCATACTGTGACATAGGTCCTCAAATAATGTGCTATAACATCGATAAGGAAAAAAATTGGTTTTGTTATACGTCATTTTTCTCAAAGTTGCAGTGTCCAAGAATCTACCAACATTAAGTGAGGATCGTACACCACACTGCTTCTAAGAATAGATCCTGATAA
>NW_007034266.1:0-655 GCF_000164805.1 Carlito syrichta
GAGCACCGACATCCGTGCACATCTGGCTTGGTCGCGAGTACCCGGGAGGCGCTGTGCCTGGCCCTGCCCGAGGGCGGGAGCCACCGCCACCGCCACAGCTCAGGTGTCGGGTTAGGGGCGGGACTTGACTAACTTTTTAACTAGATATAGAGATGGCTAGCTAACTGACTTAACGAGGTGGCAACTAGCTAGCCAGTGGGTTAGCCAGCTGACTTTGGTTGATTAACGAGCTAGGCAGCTGACCAGCCCAGTGGCCAAACTATTTGGCATTACTATTTATCCAGCTGGCCAGCCAGCTGACTTAACTAGCTCTCTACCTCTATAGCCATCTGGATAGTCAGCTTTCTTAACAAGCTGATTTAATTAGCTAGCCAGCTGGCTAGCCAATTGACTTAACTAGGTCCTGCCTAGCTAGTCATCTGGCTAGCCAGCTGACTTAATTAGGTGTTTTAACTAGCTGTCCTTTCTAGCAAGTTGAATTAACTAGCTTGCTACATAGCTAGCCAGCTGGCTATCCAGCTGAATTAACTAGGGGACTTATCTTGCTAGAAAGCTTTCTAGCAAGCTGATATAACTGGCAATCTAGCCTGCTGTATAGTTAGCTGAATTAACTTGGTCACTTAACTATCTAGCCAGCTGGCTAGACAGCTGACGT
>NW_007034267.1:0-536 GCF_000164805.1 Carlito syrichta
AGAAGAAGTAAATCTAGAAGCCAATTGAGAAAATGAAAGTGTAGACAAGTGTGCCTGAGAGATAGCAACGATTTGACCCTGTAACTGTTGAATATTTAAAGAAGAATTAGAGGACTGCCAAACTCCCATAAGGTGTTTCTGAACATCAGTCCAACTAACATTCTGACCATCATATGGCAAAGGTGTAACACAAATCCATTTAAATTGAGCGTGACAAGCTACAGACATCTGAACCTTAATATGTTGTATTTGATTTCCTATATATACTAATGCTGATTCTAAAGCATTCAACCTATCAATAATACCTTTATCTATCTGTTCTTGAGTAAATAAAGCTAAGCTAACATTTTGGGACAAATCATTCACATGATTAGCTGTGTGAACTTCTTGAGCCAAAGCAGTGGCAGATGCTGTTACAGATCCTATGATAGCTATTAAAGCAGAAATTTCCAAGACTAAAGCTGCAACAAACCTACAAGGCCTATTTAACATCGCTGTGGCTTGTTCTAAAATATAAGTACCTGGAGAAGAATACC
>NW_007034268.1:0-389 GCF_000164805.1 Carlito syrichta
GGCAACTTGGCGAGACCTCATCTCTACAATAAATCAAAAAATTAGCCGGGCGTGGGAGCGTGCACCTGTAGTTCCAGCTACTTGGAAGGCTGAGATGGAAGGACCGCCAGAGCCCAGCAGGTCGAGGCTGCAGTAGCGGGAGTGGCCACTGCACTCCAGTCTGGGCAACAAAGTGAGACTCCAACTCAAAAAAAAAAGAATAAAATGACACAAAACCAATGATAAAAAGAAAATTTTTCCTGGGTAACGGCAGTATGTAAAAAGAAAAAAAAACTTTAAAAAAAGAAATTTTCATTAAGACTTCTTTTTTTTTTTGAGTTACAGTCTCACTCTGTCGCCCAGACGAGTGCAGTGGCCACTCCCGGCCACCACAGCCTCGACCTGCTGGT
>NW_007034269.1:0-316 GCF_000164805.1 Carlito syrichta
TCAGCTTCAAGTTGGTTTCACATACACTGAAATGGGTCGGTAAAAATGGCCCACTAGGCCAGGTGTGGTGGCTCATGCCTATAAACCCAGCACTTTGGGAGGCCGAGGTGAAAGGATTGCCTGAGTTCAAAGGTTTGAGACCTGCCTGGGTAACTTGATGAGACCTCATCTCTTGTTTGTTTGTTTGGTTTTTTTTTTTGAACTGGAGTCTCACTGTGTCACCCAGTCTGGAGTGCAGTGGCCACTCCCGGCCACTGCAGCCTCGTCCTGCTGGGCTCCGGCAATCCTTCCACCTCAGCCTTCCAAGTAGCTGGAA
>NW_007034270.1:0-330 GCF_000164805.1 Carlito syrichta
AGCTAGCTAGTTATTTCAGCTAGTAAATTCAGTTTGCTAGCTGGGTCACTAGCTATTTGCATCAGCTAGTTAAGTCAGCTGACTAGCTAGTTAAGTCAGCTAGTTAAGTCAGCTGGCTAGACAACTGGCTAGCTAGGTAACTCGGCAGTTAATTCAGCTGGCTAGTCAGCTGATTAAATGGTTAAGTCAGCTAGTTAAGTCAGTTGGCTAGCTACCTGGCTTGGTAGTTAGCTATCTATTAAGTCAGCTGGTTATCCAGCTGTCTAGCTAGTTAATAAAGCGAGTTATGTTAGCTGACTAGATGGCTGGCTAGCTTGCTGGCTAGCTAGG
>NW_007034271.1:0-437 GCF_000164805.1 Carlito syrichta
CAGAGCACATCCTGGATTGTTTAGGAAATTACATGGACTTTCTCAGTTTGAGATGCAGAGAGGAGTCCTGTTGGGAGCCGGCCACGGAGGCCCACTGAGCGTTAGGGATCAGGAAGGGCCGTTGACCCCGAGACCACTAGAATGCATTTGGGAGCTATTGACCCCATTTCCTCCCCCTTTCTACTCAGCACTAACCAGATCAAGCTCCTGTGAGCTCAAAACATAAAAACTCTGAGACCAGGATGAACACAAGCTAACTTTAGAAGCTCATTGCTCCCATTCTTCCGCAAACTGCAGTTTTGGCTTTCACATAACTTATAATTCAGTTATGTCATTATAACTCATGTCACATCTAAGAGCCTTAGTATTGGTCACAGGCTTCTGGGTCATGATCTTAGGATTAATTGAAGGTGTAAATTGTAGAATATAGTTTTAGA
>NW_007034272.1:0-5925 GCF_000164805.1 Carlito syrichta
CTAGTTAACTGAAGGGTTAAGTCAGCTGGTTGAGTTGGCTAGCTAGCTAGTTAGCAAACAGGTTGAGTCAGATGGTTGTGTAGGCTAGCTAGCTAGTTACCTGACGAGTTCAGTCAGCTGGATGAGTCATATAGCTAGCTAGTTAGCTGAGTTATGTTAGCTGGTTGAGTCAGCTAGTTAGTTTGTGAGCCAAGGAGTTAAGTCAGATAATTAAGAAAGCTAGCAAGCACATTAGATAATGAGTAAGCTAACTAGTTAGCTAGCTGATTAAATCTTAGCTGACCTAACATGTCAGCTCACAAGTTGGTCCACTAGTTGGCCGAATGATTAGCTTAGTTCATTAGTGTGCTGGCTAGTAGGCTGACCATTTAACTGACTTAACTAGTCGGCCGGAGGGTGAGACAATATGTGAGCTGACTTAACTAGTCGACTGGTGAGTAAGCCGAATGGTCTGCTGAATTAACTATTCGGTCAGCTAATGAGCCTACTTGTGTTCTGTCATAACTAGTTGGCCAGTGAGTGAGCCGAATGGTGAGTTTACTTAACTAGTTGGCTGGTGAGCAAATGACTAGTTAGCTGAACTTTTGGCCTTTGAGCGAGCCAACAAGTTAGTTGACCTTTTGGCTGGCGAGCAAGCCGACTAGTTTCCTGACCAGTTTGCATGTTCATGAGCCTACTAGTTTGCTAATCTGATGGAAAGCGAGGGAGCTCACTAGATAACTGACGAGCTAGCTGAGCTTCTAGCTGACTAGTTAGCTAAGTAACTAAATGATTAGCTAGCTGACTTAACCAGCCACATGACTAGCTATCTGGCTATCTAGCTACATAACTAGCTAGCAAACAAGTTATCTAGCTGTCTAGCTAGCTGACTTAACTAGGTAGGTAACAGGCTAGTTAGCTGGCTAGCTGACTTAACTATCAAGCTGACTAGATAGCTGACTAGCTAGCAGAGTTAACTAGCAAGCTGACTAGGAACATGAGTAGCTAGCTAACTTAACAAGCTAGCTGAATATTTAGCTGACTTGCTAGTTGACTTAACTACTAGCTGGATAGCTACCTGTTTTAACTATCTGACTAACTAGTTGACCGTCTAGCTGGCTAGCCAGCTGATTTAACTAGCTAGCTATCTTGTTGGCTAGATGGATAAACAGCTGGCTTAATTAGCTAGCTAACTGGTTGGCTAGTTGCCTAGGCAGCCAGCTAGTTAGCTAGCAGGCTTGCCAGCTGGCTAGCCAGCTGGCTTAAATAGCCAGCCGGCTGGCTGGACAGTGTTATAGACAGCTGGATTAACTAGACAGGCACCCTGTTTGTCAACCTGCTAGCCATCTGGTTTAACTAGATTGCCACCTAACTGACCAGACTGCTAACCAGCCGGCTTAACTTGTCAGCCACCTAGCTAGCCAGTGGGCTAACCAGCTGACTTAACTAGTTGACTTAACTAGATGACCATCTTTCTAGCCAATTGAACTAACTTCCTACATAGCTAACCAGCTGGCTATCCAGCTGAATTTCTAGCTGACTTAACTAGAAAGCTTACTAGCTAGCTGGCTATATGGCTGACATAACTAGCTAGCAAACAAGCTATCTAGCTTTCTATCCAGCTGACTTAACTAGCTAGCTAACTGACTAGTTACCTGTATAGATGATATAACTACCTAGATAATTAGTTAGTTGACTAGATAGCTGATTTAAATAGCTAGCTGACAAGAAACCTGACTACCTAGATGACTTAATAGCTAGTTGAAGAGTTAGCTGCCTTGCTAGTTGACTTAACTAGCTAGCTGACTAGCTAGATAGTTTATCTAGCAGATTAGCTTGTTGGCTGGCTAGATGGCTAGCCAGCCGACTTAACTAGCGAGCTACTTGGTAGGAAGGATGGCTAGCCAGCGTGCTTAACTAGTTAGCTAACACACTGTCTAGTTGCCTAGGCAGCTGGCTAGCTAGCTAGAGGGCTGACCACCTGGCTAACTAGCTGGATTAAATAGCCAGCTGGAAGTTTGGACGATCTGATAGCCAGCCAGCTTAACTACCCAACCACCCTGCTGGTCAGCCGGCCAGACAGTCGGCTTAACTAGATGGCCACCTACCTGACCAGCCTGTTAACCAGCCATGTTAACTTGCCAGCCACCTAGCTAGGCAGCCAGCGAACCACCTGACTAAACTAGCTGACTTAAGTAGATAGCCATCTGGCTAGCCACCTGCCTTAATTAGCTAGCCACCAAGCTAACCAGTCGTAAAGCCAGCTCTCTTAACCACCTGACTTAACTAGCTAGCCAGCAGGCTGGCCAGCTGATTAATTAGCTAGGTATCTACCTACCCAGGGGGCTAGCCAGTTGACTTCACTAGCTGACGTAACAAGCTAGACAGCTGGATAGCCAGCTGACTTAACTAACTGGCTATCTAGCTAGACAGATGGCTAGCAACTTGAATTATAAAGCTGATTCAACCAACTAAGCAACTGGCTAGCCAGCTGACCCAACTAGGTTATTTAACTTGTTAGCCAGCTGGCTAGCCAGCTCACTTATTTAGCTGACATCACTAGATAGCCTGGAGGCTAGTCAGGTTACTTTACTAGCTAGCTACCTATGTATCACCCTGGCTTTGCAGCTGACTTAACTATCTGATGTAAATAAGTAGTGAGTTGGCTAGCCAGCAGACTTATCGAGCTAGCTATACTTTTAGGCAGCTGTCTAGCCAGCTGAGTTAACTGATTTAACTTGCTAGGCTGATGACTTAAGTAGCTGAGTTATCTAGGTATCTACCATCCTAGTCAGCTGTCATAACGAGCTGATTTAACTAGCAAGCTACCTAGCTAACTATCATATAACTAGTTGAATTAACTAGCTAGCTCGCTGACATATGTAGCTGACTTAACTAGCTAGCTTCTAGGTAGCCAGCTGACATAAGTAGTTGTAATATCTAGCAAGCCAGATGACTGCCCATCTGACATAACTAGCTTTTTAACTTGCTAGGAAGCTGGCTTGACAACTGACTTAACTTGGTGACTTAGCTAGCTACCCAGCTCGTTAGCCAGCTGAGTAAACTAGCTGACTTAACTAGCTTGCCATCTGGAGAGCCAGCTGACTTAATTGCCTAGCTACCGAGCTAGCCAGCAGCCTAGCAGACTGACTTAACTAGCTGACTTAATGAAGCAGTCAGCTGGCTAGCCATCAAACTTAACTAGCTATCTACTTAGCTAGACAGCTGGATAGCCAGCTGACCTAACTAGCTGATATAGCTAGATAACCTAATGGCTAACCATCTGACATAGCTACCTAGCTACCTACATAGCCCTTACCAGCTGACTTAACTACCTAACTACTTAGCTAACCAACTGGACTGCGAGCTGAGTTAATTAGGTGACTTAACTAGCTACTCAGCTGGCTAGCCAGCTGATTTAACTAGATAGCTATCCTCAAAGGCAGCTGGCTAGCAACTGATTTTACTAACTGAGTTAACCAGCTAGCCAGCTGATTAACTAGCTGACTTAATTAGCTAGCTACCTAGTTAATCAGCTGAGTTAACTAGCTGATAAACTAGCTAGCTACATAGCTAGCCAACTGGCTGCTCAGTTGACTTAATTATCTGACTTAATTAGATAGCCAGCTAGATGGCCAGCTGAATTAAAAAGCTGACTTAACCAGCTAACTAGCCAGCTGACTTAACTAGCTACCCACCTAGCCTGCCAGCGTGGAAGCCAGCTGAATTATCTAGCTGAATTAAGTAGCTATTCAGCTGTCTAGCCAGCTGAGTAAAAAGTTTAATAACTAGACAGCCAGCTGGCTAGCCATCTGACTTAACTAGTTGACTTAATGAGGTAGCCAGCTGTCTAGCAGGTTGTCTTAATTGCCTAGCTACCTAGCTAGACAGCTGGATAGCCAGCTAACTTAACTAGTTAGCTACCTACGTAGCCTACTGTCTTGTCAGCTGACTTAATTACCTAACTACCTAGCTATCCAGCTTGCTAGTGAGTTGACTTAACAAGGTTATTTAACTAGCTAGCAAACTGGCTAGACAGTAGACTTAATTAGTTAGCTTTACAGCTAGGCAGTTGTCTAGTCAGCTGAGTTAACTCGCTGTATTAAATAACTAGCAAGTTGATTTAACTAGCTGAATTAACCAGATAGCTACCTAGCTAGCCAGCTGGCTTATCAAGCAGGCTCAACTAGCTTGCTGCCTAACTATCTAACTAGCTAGGCAGCTTACTTAACTAGCTGACTTAACTAGCTACCTAGCTGATATAACTAACAGACTTATATAGCAAGCTTCCCAGCTAGCCAGCTGTTTTAATTAGCTGAAATAACTAGCAAGCCAGATGGATACCCATCTGAATAGACTAGCTTTTTGTCTAGCTATCCAGCTGCATAGCCAACTGACTTAATGAGCTGTCTTAACTAGGTAGCCAGCTGTTTGCTGACTACCTAGCTTACTTAAACAACTAGTCAGCTGCCTAGTTGGCTGACTTAACCAGCTGGTTCTCTATCTAGTCAGCTTGCTACTCAACTGTCTTACCTAGCTCACTTAAGCTAGGAAGCTGGGTAGCCAGCTTTTTAACTAGCTAGCTACCTACCTAGCCAGCATGTTAAGCTAAATTAACTAGCTGATTTGAACTTCTAGCCTGATGGCTAGCAACCTGACTTATCTAGCTAGCTACCTAACTAGACAGCTGGCTAAAAAGCTTACTAAACTAGCTGATTTAACCAGCTAAACTGTTGGCTAGCCAGCTGACTTAACTCACTGATATCACTAGATAGCCAGATAGCTATCTAGCTGACTTAACTAGCGGTACCTACCTTGTCAGTTGGCTTGCCAGCTCTCTTACCTAGCTGAATTAACCAACTAGCCAGCTGATTAGTCAACTGACTTAACTTGCACGCTACCTAGCTAGGCACCTGGCTAGCCAGCTGATGTAACTAGCTGAATTAACTAGCTAGCTACCTAGCTTGCCAGCTGACAAATAGTTAGCTAACTGGCTAGCTACCTAGCTGCAAGCTGACTTAAATAGTTATCTGCCTAGCTAGCTAGCTGACTTAACCAGCTAGCTAACTAGTTAGGTTACTCATTATCTAACGTGCTAGCTAGGTAACTTAGTTTTAATACTTAACTCATTAGCAAATGAGCTACCTAGCTGACACAACCAGCTTACTTATATCATTAGCTAGCTAGGTAGCCAGCTGACTCATCCAGCTGACTTAACTCGTAAGCTAACTAGCTACCTAGCATACTTAACCAACTGACTCAACCCACTTCCTAACTTTCTAGCTAGCTGACTCAACGAGTGACTTAATACATTAGTTAACTATCTAACTACCTGACTCAACCTGCTCACTTAACCCATTAGTTAACTAGCTAGCTAGCTATCTTAACAAGCTGACAAAATTTGAAAACTGACTTTGCTCATTGACTTAACTGGCCGAATTAACTAGTTAGATAGCAAACTTAACTATGTGAATTAAAGAATTAGCTAATTATTTAACTAGCTGAATAACTAGCTGACTGAATGGATTAGCTAACTGGTCAGGAAGCAGACTTAAGTAGCTGACTTAAATAGTTAGTTAACAAGTGAGCGAGTTGATTTTGCCCCCTGACTTAGCTAGCTAGCTGGTTAGTTAGCTGACATAGCTAACTGACCTAACTAGTTGGCTAATGAGATAGCTAACTGACTTAACAAATTTGTTAACGAGTTAGCTAACTGTTTTAACTAGTTGGGAAACGAGATAACTAGCTGAATATACTAGTTTGCTAACAAGTGAGCTAGGTGACTTAACTTGTTTGCTGACAAGTCAGCTGACTAGTTAGCTGGTTTAATACATTGGCTGACTACTCGGCCTACTTTTTTACTGGCATAAAGGGTAGGCCAAATAGTCGGCTGACTATTTAGCTGGGTTAACTTGTTGACTGACATGTTGGCCCACTAGTTAGCTT
>NW_007034273.1:0-540 GCF_000164805.1 Carlito syrichta
TTACATAGTATAATATAGCTTTCAAAGTGACAACTATTTTGTTCCTCACATAAATGCCGAATGTTTTATTCTGCATAAATTGAAACTTCTTGAGAATCCACATGTATATAATCCTTGTTGATAACTGAACCTTGAGGATCAGTGTACCTAAGTACTATTCGGAACACAGAATGCAGGATAAATCTTAAAAACTGTAGAAAATAAAACAGCATCATTATTTAATACAGCTATTTCCTTCGTAAAATTTGTGTACGATTTCTGCTAGTTAACTTTGAACAGATGTTAAAGAAATGCAATCCTTTGAGAAAAGATTCCCCTACATATTTGAAGGAATTATAAAATCACATTCCCCTTATGTTTCAAACCAATTTATATTTTTCAAAGTGAATTTCCATTGAATCACCTAGTATTTTCTCTACCTAAGACATAATGCTGTACTGGGTCCCAATATTTATAAACCAAAATAACATGGAAATTTACAAAGAAGTAAGTATTTGGGCTCCTCAGTAGTACAAAAATTTAGATAATTGACAATTCTGG
>NW_007034274.1:0-829 GCF_000164805.1 Carlito syrichta
TCATCTCTGGGGTCTTCCTCCCAACTCTGTGCCTCGGTGCAACAGCCCTGAAAATGAGTTGCGGGCTCTCAGCAGGCACAAGACAACTCTTTGCTCGGTATAGGGTTTAGGGGGATGCGGGAGTCCTGTGCCTGGGGCTCAAGGCCCTTCCTTCTGTTTCCAGCCCGATTGCTCATTCTCGACACCACTCACAGTCACAGGTCTTCTGGCCACAAACAGATAAAAGCCTACCAGTGAAGACCTTGTAAAACACAATGGATAAAAGCCGGTTGGTTCCTCTGGCCCTGTGTTCCACAACACCCCAATGCTCAGATCACCCTCCTCCACTAGTGCCAGTGTCTGTTCTGAGCGCCCAGCTCCTCCGTCCGCACCCGACTCCCTCTCTGGTTGTTGTCACTTCAAGGCAAGAAACCGAGCTGCTGCATCGGTTCCATATTCAGATTTTCTGTCATTTTCTGCCGCCCTGTCCTCACAGCTACTTCCTGAAGCTTGAGTCGGTTCCTTCTCCTTTAGACATTTACATTTTAAAAGGATTAAATGTTTCTCTGCCTGGTCTTTCACACGGTCTTCAGGGTGAGGATCATGGGAGGCACAGAAAATGCTGCTCTTACTCTGAGTCTGTCCGCTTGTCGAAGAAACAAACATTCAGCCAGAAAACACATTAGAAAATGTTGTAGAACAGCTTTTGTGATGACTTTGTATCTGTGACAGTAAAGGAATTCGAAGCACGTGGTATGGGCTGCAGTCATCAAGAAAGCCTTCATGAGAAAAGTGATTTATCTGTGGATTCTGGAGGGTAGGATTGAAAAATAAACTCACAGTACTGGAA
>NW_007034275.1:0-662 GCF_000164805.1 Carlito syrichta
GTAGTCCTTAAAATGTAATAGAACTCCACTTTAATATC
Source organism: Carlito syrichta (assembly GCF_000164805.1). Classification (NCBI taxonomy): domain Eukaryota; kingdom Metazoa; phylum Chordata; class Mammalia; order Primates; family Tarsiidae; genus Carlito; species Carlito syrichta. Next base: position 39 of record NW_007034275.1, read on the forward strand.
CCTTGTCTTTGCATAATTTTGACAAAATATTTAACAGTTTGATAGTCTTTTAAAATCATTTGTTTTATTTTACAAATATTTTATATTTTTATGAGTTTAGTCATTTTACTAGATTCTAAAGTACAGTAGTTTTAATGTTTATGATATCTTTTAATGTCCATTATGTTTAGAGTTATTGATCTTGTAAAACCTGAATGCTATTTATGCTTCTTTTTTTTTTATTTTTTGAGTTGGAGTCTCACTCTGTCGCCAAGACTGGAGTGCAGTGGCCACTCCCGGCCACCGCAGCCTCGACCTGCTGGACTCCGACGATCCTTCCGCCTCAGCCTTCCAAGTAGCTGGAACTACAGGTGCGCACTACCACGCCCGGCTTTTTTGATTTATTGTAGAGATGAAGTCTCGCTGCCCAGGAGGGTCTCGAGCCCACGGGCTCAGGAAATCCACTCACCTCATCCTCCCAAAGGTGCAGGATTACAGGCTGAGCCACCGAGCCCGGCTTCTTCTTTATTTTTTAAATCTGTTTTACTAAAGGTGTGATTATATCATAGATTTTATAGAAACCAATTTTCAATTTGATTTATTAATAATTACTTATGATCTCTATGTTATTAAATTTTATCTTTG
>NW_007034276.1:0-1236 GCF_000164805.1 Carlito syrichta
AATTATGGGAAGTAATGTGGAAGTTATATTTGAAAGCATTAGAACACTTCACTGAGAATAAAAGCCTTCTTTAGTTCTTTTCAGTAAACCGATTTGGCTTTTCCCCCTGATTTCCATCCAGTGGCGTCATTAGTCTTTACTTCACTCTGTGTCTTGCGATCATAGGATTACCTAAGCCATTTTCATAATTGTAACCTCTTTAGGGGCACCAACATTCCCTTGAAGAGTGAAGGCTCATGATTCACCCCTTCTTTGACTCAGCAAATAGTTTTGTGTAAAATAAAGCAGAGGATCCAAAGCAGAAGAATGGTCAGTGCACTGCCCTTCAGCCTGCAACAGATGGGGAGTCCAACTCAAAAAACAAAACAAAACAAAGCAAAGCAGAAAGCAAGGTAACGAAAAGAGAGAGGGAGGAAGAAAGAGCCTAGGGCCTGATGGCTTCACAGCTGAATTTGTCCAAGCAGTTGAAAAGCAAATATAAGTTTCATTTAAACTCTTCACAAAAATCGAAGAGGCAGAAATAATTCCCAACTGAGTATATGAGCCCAGAACGACTCTGATAGGAAAACAAGACAGACACACGCAAAGTAAAAGCAAAGAATACCACAGACCAATATCACTGATGTACACAGGCATGACAAAGTCTTAGCGACAACCAAGTTAAACAGAACACTGCTTTTGTGCCTATTGTTAGAAAAAGCAATTGAGGTGATTTTGGCCTTTTCTATATTCATTAGTAAAGGGGTATAAGTTTCTTCATTGTATTCTCTAAGTTGGCAATCATACAACCTTAAGTGTTTAATGGAGGAAGCATACCAAAATCATAATAAAATTGTTCTTTTTATGCTTACTATCTGACTAAAAAAACGAAATTTCTGGCATTTAGCTGAAGGTAAATATTAACTTAAGTATCAAGGTATAATATTTTAACCTCATTTTAGCCTATTTGCCTGTATTTCGAAAAAAGTAGCTTGTTTTACTTCTTTTATCGCAGTATAGGAGATCATATCATGTTAAGCATGAATTTGGTTTTGAGAAACATTTGGTTTCCTACATGCAGCCATGTGAATGTACGTTATTCATATTTCGTCATTTTCTGATGACTCTCAAATATGTTTTTGAAACTCGTGGATGAAGATTTGTATGGTTTTGAGAACGTAGCTCTGAAACTATGATGTCATAACTATTTTAGTCCATCTCTTTTCTTTACATAGGGGATGATTTCTCTCAAATGTA
>NW_007034277.1:0-834 GCF_000164805.1 Carlito syrichta
AGGAAGAGAGAAAAAATGCATCCAGCCTGGATGACAGCACCTTAGTTTGCAGCTGGATTTGCTGAATGTTTTTAACTCATTGTTCATATCTACAGTTCAGAAAAAAAATTATTTTAAATATTACTTCTTATTGATAATGCACTGGTCATTCAAGAGCTCTAATAAAGATGTACAAAAAGAGTAATGTTGTTTTCAAGCCTGCTAATATGACATGCATTCTGCAGTCAAGAATAAAATAGTTTTGACTTGGTGGTCTTATTATTTAAAAAATACTATAACTGCCATAAACAGTGGTTTTAGTGATTTATCTGATGGATCTGGGCAAAGTAAAAGTCAACTGAAATCCTTCTGAAAAGGATTCACCATTCTGATGTTCCTAAGGACATTCATTATTCATAGGAAAATGTCAAAATATCAATATTATCAGAAATGTTTGGAAGAAGTTGATTCCAATCCTCATGAAAGACTTTGAGGAATTCAAGATTTTAGTGAAGAAAGTAACTGAAGAATTGGTAGAAATAGCAAAAGAACTAGAATTAGAAGTAGAACCTGAATGTGACAGAATTGCTGCAATTTCATGATAAAACTTGAAAAAACAAGTAATTGCTTCTTATAAGCAAGCAACAAAAGTGACTGTTGAGATAAAATCTACTTCTGGTGAAAACCCTGTGACCATTGTTGAAATGCAAAATACAAGCAAACCAAATCCAACAGCATACACACACACACACACACACACACATATATAAACACCACTATCAAGTGGGTTTTAGTTAAGGGATGCAAGAATGGCTCAACTTACACAAGTCAATAAACATGATTCACTACATAAAC
>NW_007034278.1:0-693 GCF_000164805.1 Carlito syrichta
CTTCTGGAATCTCAATTCTATTCCATTGGCCTATATGCCTGTTTTTGTACCAATACCAAAGTGTTTTGATTATTTTAGCTTTATAGTAAAGTTTGAAGTCTGGTAATGTGATACTGCCTGCTTTGTTTTATTTTTGCTGAGGATTGTTCTGGCTATTCTTGGTCGTTTGTGTTTCCATATGAATTCATGTATTGTTTTTTCTAGGTCTGAGAAGAATGTTGCTGGTAATTTGATGGGTATTGCATTAAATCTGTAGATTACCTTAGATAGAATGGACATCTTCACAATGTTGATTCTTCCAATCCATGAGCATGGGATATTTTTCCACTTGTTTGTGTCATTTTTGATTTCTTTGAGCAGTGTTTTGTAGTTTTCATTGTAAAGATCTTTCACTTCTTTGGTTAGGAAGATGCCAAGGTATTTCAATTTTTTTGTGGCTATTGTGAATGGAATTGTGCTTTTTATTTGGATTTCTGCTTTTTATTATTGGGGTAAAGAAATGTGATTGTCTTTTGTACATTTATTTTATATCCTGAGACTTGGTGAAAATCCTTTATCAGTGTAAGGAAGTTTTTGACAGATTCTCTTGAATTTTCAAGTTACAGAATCATGTCATCTGCAAAGAGAGATAAATTGACTTCCTCTTTTTCTGTTTGGATACCCCTGATCTGCCTTCTCTTCTCTGAATGCTCT
>NW_007034279.1:0-645 GCF_000164805.1 Carlito syrichta
GCTCTGGAGCCAGGAGCCCCACAGAACCCGGGTCATCCCTTGTCTTTGACCTACACCCTTTGGGCTGCTGAAGGGGTCACCCTGGATGCCAGGGAGGCTTAGTCGGAGAGTTCCCTGGTGTTTGGGGGAGAAATTATGACCTCTTTTTAAGGGTCCCTAAGCAGAGCCCTCCTCCCAGCTAGGACATATGGGACTATGGAGACCTGGGCTCACCAAACCCTCGATGGGAGGGAACAAAACAGTGGCAGAGCTGTGGGAAGTAAATTCCAGACTGGGCCGAGCCACAGTTTCTCCACCCATCCCCCCATCCAAGGAGGTGCTTGGTGGTATGATGTGTACCTGCCCACCACGTTGCTTTCTTGTGCACTAGATGCCAGTTTTGGAGTAAAGGACCAAGGAGAAAGAAGGGAGATGAGTTAGGGCCACCACACTCTGCTGGACTCTTTTAGAACTGGTTTGAAGACCAGAGGCCTGGAGCACAGGTCCAGTTCTTGGCCCTGGGAAGAGAATGAACCACAGTTGCCCCCTCCACATCTTTTCAGGGCTCCTGGGGCAAGTCCACAGCTTTGCTGGTCCCACTTCCTGAGAACTGCATGGTTTCAGGTGGGGTCACAGGGAAGTTTCTAGGTGGGGCCCAGCCAGACC
>NW_007034280.1:0-570 GCF_000164805.1 Carlito syrichta
CCTATGTCAGAGGCGATCTTCCAGATGGGCCTTTACAGGCCTCAGCCATGTAGCTATAGATGTTGGCTCCCAACAATGACTGACTAATCTTTGTATTTATTTTTGATGGCCGAGATGAGGTCTTGTGCCATGTCCCAGGCTGGTGTCTAACCCGCAGGCTCAGGCTGCCCAATTCCTGGGTCTCTGAAGGGCCGGGATGCCAAGCTGAGCCCATGAGCCAGGCCTGTGTTTGTGGTGATGGTGGTGGTTGGTATTATTTTCAGAGTCCCACTCTGTTGCCCAGGCCAGAGTGCAGGGGCCAACTCTTGGCCACCATGGCCTCCACCGCTAGGCTCCAGTGATCTTTCTGCCACAGCCTCCCAAGTGGCTGGAATGACAAGCATGCGCCACCATGCTTGGCTCATTTTTTGACTTCTTGTAGAGAAATCAAGAGGTCTTCCAAAGATGTCCGGGCTGGTCTTGACACGGGGGCTCAGGACATCCTCTCACCTCAGCTCCCAATGTGCATCGATGACAGGTGTGAGACCACACATCTGGCCTCCACATCCCTCACGGTGCCCCACCACGAGG
>NW_007034281.1:0-555 GCF_000164805.1 Carlito syrichta
TTCTGTATGACCACAATACCATACATTTATATCTCTTATGGAAGTTTCCACATAGTGTCATGATCATTTGTATATAGGATGAATGCCTCAATAAATGATGAACTCCATAAAGATTATAGACATCCATATTTGTATCAGCAAATAAAATACAATACTTTTACACAGTAGTTACTTGATAAATAACCATTGGGTTGAAATTTAATATAAGGAAAAGAGGAAATCAAGTTACCCCTCTTTGTTGATGATATGACCAATACCTTGAAAATCCAAGAGAATCTGTCAAAACCTTGCTTGCACTGATAAAGGACTTTGGCAAAATCTCAGGTACAAAATAAAAGTGCAAAAAGCATTTGCATTCTTATACAACAACAACAAGCAGGCAGAGACTCAAATTAAAAGCACAATCCCATTCATAATAGCCACCAAAAAAAGAAAAAAGAAAAAAGAAAAAAGAAATACCTCGGCATCTTCCTAACCAGAGAAGTGAACGAACTTTACAATGAAAACTACAAAACACTGCTCAAAGAAGTCCAAGAAGACACAAACAAATGGAAA
>NW_007034282.1:0-1364 GCF_000164805.1 Carlito syrichta
TAGCTAGGTAGCTAGCTAGTGATATCAGCTAGTAAAGTCATCTGGCTACCTAGGTAGTTATCTAGTTAAGTCAGCTGGCTAGCTTGTTAATTCAGCTAGTTAAGTCAACTGGCCTGCCAGCTGCCTAGCTGGGCAGCTAGCTAGTTAAGTTGGCTGGCTAGCCATCTGGATAGCTAGTTAAGTCAGCTCGATTGCCAGCCGGTTATATAGATAGGTAGGTAGTTAAGTCAGCTGGCAAGCCAACGTGATACATAGGTAACTAACTAGTTAAGTGAGCCGGCTAGCCACCTGGATAACTAGTGATGTCAGTTAGTAAAATCAGCTGTCTTGCCAGCTGGCTAATGAGTTAAGTCACATAGTTGAGTCAGCTCGCTAGCCAACTGGCTAGCTGGTTAAGTCAGCTAATTAATTCAAGTGGCTACCCCTTTGGCTAGCTAGGTAGCTAGCTATTTAAGTCAGCTGTTTAGCCAGTTGTCTAGCTGGTTACATCAACTAGTTAAGTCAGTTGGCAAGCCACTTGCATAGGTAGGTAGGTAGCTAGCTAATTAAGTCAGCTAGCTAGTCAGCTGGTTAGCCAGTTAAGTCAGTGAGTTAAGTGAGCTGGCTAGCTGGCTGGCTAGCTAGGTGGCTAGCTAGTTAAGCCAGCAGGCTAGCCAGATGGCTATCTAGTTAAGTCAGTTAGTTAAGTCAGCTGGTTAACTGGCTGGCTAGTTAGGTGGCTGACAAGTTAAGACGGCTGGTTAGCAGGCTGTTCCGGTAGGTGGTCAGCTAGTTAAGCCAGCTGGGTAGACAGCTGACCAGAAGGGTGGCTGGCTATTAAAGCTGGATGGCTACCCGAGTATACAGCCAGCCTGCTGGCTATTTAAGCCAGCTGGCTAGCCAGCTGGTCAGACCGCTAGATAGCTAGATGACTGCCTAGCCAGGTATGTAGCTAGTTAAGCCAGCTGGCTAGCCGTCTAGCCAACCAGGTAGCTAGCTAGTTAATTCAGCTGGCTAGCTTGGTATCTCACGTAGTTAAGAAAGTTCGCTGGCCAGCAGGTTAGCTAGGTAGTTAGGTAGTTAAGTCACATAGCAAGCTAGTGGGCTATGTAGGTAGGTAGCTAGTTAAGTGAGCTGGGTAGCCATCAGGCATCTAGTTATGTCTCCTAGTTAAATCAGCTGGCTAGCCAGCTGGGTCCTTCATTAAGTCAGCTAGTTAAGTCAGCTGGCTAGCCTGCTGGCTAGCTAGGTAGCCAGGCAATTAAGTCAGCTGGCTAGCCAGCTGGCTAGCTAGGTAGTGACCTAATTAAGTCAGTTTGCTAGCTAGGTATTGACCTAGTTAAATCAGTTGGCTAGCCAGCTGGCTAGCTAATTAAGTCAGCTAG
>NW_007034283.1:0-371 GCF_000164805.1 Carlito syrichta
AGACAGTGAGCAAGCTAGTTAAGTAACCTGGTTAAGTCAGCTCACTAGCCAGTTGGTTAGTTAGGTAGGAAAGTCAGCTCACCAGCCAGTGGACTACGTAGCTATGTAGCTAGGCAGTTAGGTCAGCCTTCTATCCAGCTGGCTAGCTTGTTAAGTCAACTGGTTAATTCAGCTGGCAAGACAGCTGGCTAGCTGGGTAGCTAGATCGTTAAGTCAGCTGTCTAGCCTGCTGCATAACTATTTAAGTCACCTAGTTAAGTCAGATGGCTAGACAGCTGGCTAGCTACTTAAGTAAACTAGTTAGATCAGCCGGCTAGTCACCTGGCTAGCTGTATAGCAAGATAGTTAATTCAGCTGACTAGCAAGCAGGC
>NW_007034284.1:0-1160 GCF_000164805.1 Carlito syrichta
TTTTCAGATGGTACATATGAACACCCTGTGAGAAACATCGTTAATATATCTTATTCATGGATGGTTTTGATGATCACTCTATCACTTTAAATATAATGATGGAATTATCTGGATTCAAATTGCTTTATAGACATTTTGTAAATGTAGCTCTCAGAAAAGAAACACCATTTTCTTGTTTTAGTATCAAACTTTTAAAATTCATTTTGATATATTTTGTCAAATTCTCCTTTTGGGTTTTGTACAACCTTCTGTGAATTCAAAATCAAGCCACAAACAATGGGGGGAGGGTCTCAAAGTTTTGTTGGAAAAATAAGAACCTACACCCCAAATTGTCGTTCACCCTAATAGGATTCTATATTTGACATGTTTTTGGACCAAAATATTTGTTTTCTATGTATAGACTATTTCAGATATACAATTGGCCTTAAAAAAAAATAAGTGGATTGATTTCAGATATACTACCAATCAACAACCATCGGGCATGCTGTCCTAGGGAAAAATAATATGAATTTGCATGGTTAATATAGTTAGAAGGTTTTTTGGGGTTTTTTTTTTTTGAGTTGGAGTCTCACTCGGTCACCCAGACTGGAGTGCAGTGGCCGCTCCCGGCCACCGCAGCCTCGCCTGCTGGGCTCCGGCAATCCTTCCGCCTCAACCTTCCGAGTAGCTGGAACTACAGGCATGCACTACCATGCCCGGCTGATTTTTTGATTTATTGTAGAGATGAGGTCTCGCTGCCCAGGCGGGTCTCAAACCTGCGGGCTCAGGCAATCCACTCACCTCAGCCTCCCAAAGGCGTGGGATTACAGGCTGAGCCACCGAGCCCGGCTAGTTAGAAGGTTTTATTTGTGTACCCTGACATTGTGAGAGGGAGACATTTAAAAAATTTAATTAGCATAATAAGCTCAGGCATGCTCCATATGGGTAGGGACAGAAAACCATTTCTTAGCTCATGATGTAATCCATTTTGTATTGCTATAACAAAATACCAAAGAGTGAATAATTTACAAAAAAAAAGAAGAAAAATCAGTCATAGTTCTGGAGGCTAGAAAATTCTATATCAAGATATCTCAGCCAGGCTCGGTAGCTCAGCCTGTAATCTGCGACTTTGGGAGGCTGAGGTGAGTGGATTGCCTGAGCCCGCGGGTTCGAGACCCGCC
>NW_007034285.1:0-596 GCF_000164805.1 Carlito syrichta
CTGAATAAGGGTGGATTTGGTAAGTGAGAGAGACTTAAGATCTGCCGCTAAGGTTTGACCTAACAGGTGGGGGCTCTCGAAATCCTTGTGGCAGGACTGTCCAGGTGAGTTGTTGTGAATGGCGAGATGTTGGGTCAGTCCATGTGAACGCAAAGATGTTTTGTGAGTCCGCTGCCAGAGGGATGGTGAAGAATGTGTCTTTAAGGTCAAGGACTGAAAAGTGAGTGGCAGTCGGAGGAATTGAGGATAGAATGGTATAAGGATTGGGGACTAGCAGGTGAATGGGGATGACAGCAGCGTTAATGAGTCTTAGATCTTGTACTAAGCGGTAAGTGCCATCTGATTTTCGTACCGCTAAAATGGGAGTGTTAAACGGGGAGTTGGTAGGGCGCAGATACTCCTTCTGCAGTAAAGAGTTGATGACAGGTTGAAGTCCTAGGAGGCTGGAGATAGGAAGAAAGTATTGCGGTTGGTTGGGGTAGGCAGAGGGGTTTTTGAGCTGAATGTGAACTGGGGGACAGTGCGCTAGGGAGGGAGAGTTTATGTCCCATACTTGGGGATTTACTACAGAAGAGGGCAAAGGAGGGAGTGAGTCC
>NW_007034286.1:0-318 GCF_000164805.1 Carlito syrichta
ATTCCAATCACAATAGACACACACACACACACACACACACACACACACACACACACACACACAAATACCTTGGCATCTTCCTAACCAGAGACATGAAAGACCTTTACAATGAAAACTATAAAAAACTGCTCAAAGAAATCAAAGATGACACAAACAAGTTGAAAAATATCCCATGCTCATGGATTGGAAGAATCAACATTATGAAGATGTCCATCTTACCTAAGGCAATCTACAGATTTAATGCAATAGCCATCAAATTACCAGCAGCATTCTTCTCAGACCTAGAAAAAACAATACAGGAATTCATATGGAAACACA
>NW_007034287.1:0-566 GCF_000164805.1 Carlito syrichta
TGGGCAAAAGACATGAACAGACACTTCACAAAAGAAGACATTCGAGCAGCCAACAAACACATGAAGAAATGCTCAACCTCACTAATCATCAGGGAGATGCAAATCAAAACCACACTGAGATACCACCTAACTCCAGTCAGAATGGCAATTATCAACAACTCAAAAAATAACAGCTGCTGGAGAGGGTGTGGTGAAAAGGGAACACTTCTACACTGTTGGTGGGAGTGTAAACTAGTGCAACCTCTGTGGAAAGCAGTGTGGCGATTCCTAAAAGCTCTAAAAATTGACCTTCCATATGACCCTGCAATCCCCCTACTGGGAATATACCCTGAAGAACACAAATCACTCTATAAAAAAGATACCTGCACACGTATGTTTATCGCAGCATTGTTCACAATAGCAAGAACCTGGAAACAACCATGCTGCCCATCAAAAGAGGACTGGATTAAAAAAATGTGGTACATATACACGATGGAATACTACGCAGCCATAAAAAAGAACAAAACCATGAATTTCACTGCAGCCTGGATGGAACTAGAGTCTATAATACTGAGTGACCTCTCACA
>NW_007034288.1:0-643 GCF_000164805.1 Carlito syrichta
TGGAGAGGAATGGAATGGAACAATGGAATGGATTGGAATGGAGCAGATTGGAATGGAATGAAATGGAGATGAATTGTATGGAATGGAATGGGGAGGAAGGGAATGGAGAGGTATGTAATGGGAATGAAATGGAATGGAATGGAATGGAGAGGAATGGAATGGAATAGAATAGAGCAGAAATGAATGGAATGATATGGAATGAATTGGAATGAAATGGAATGGAGAAAAAAGGAATGGAGTAGAATGGAATTGAATGGAATGGAGAGGAATGGAATGGTGAGGGAGGGAATGGAATGGAATGGAAAGAAATGGTGAGTAATGGAATGGAAAGGAAATGTATGAGATGAGTAATGGAATGGAAAGGAAATGTATGGAATGGAGAGGAATGGAATGGAATGGAATGGAGAGGGATGGAATGGAGAGGAATGGAATGGGATGGAGAAGGAAGGAATGGAGTGGAATGCAATGGAATGGAGTGGAATGGAGTGGAATGTAATGGAATGGAAATGAATGGAATGGAATGGAGTGGACTGGAATGGAATGGAGAGGAATGGAAAGGAATGAAATCGAATGAAAATAAATTGAATGGAATGGAATGGGGAGAAATGGAATGAAATGGAATGGAAGGGTAGAGATGGAATGG
>NW_007034289.1:0-5246 GCF_000164805.1 Carlito syrichta
CACTAGGAACTAATAACACAAGTTAGTCCTGAAGTTGACTCAGGAACAAAAGAATGAAAATTTCTTAATCATGTTATTAAAATTACCGAGCACAAGAGACAGCTAATAAAAACCTCACTGACAAAAAAAAAAAAAAAAAAGCGCTGGACCAGATGACTTCTCAGCTGAATTCTACAAGACTTATAAGGAAGAGTTGATACCAAACTTACTAAACGTATTCCACGCAACAGAGAAAAAAAATTCTTCCTAGGTTGTTTTATGAAGCTAATATCATACCGATACCCAAAACTGGCAAAACCCAACAAGGAAAGAAAATTATAGGCCAATTTCCCTGATGAACATATGCAAAGATTCTCAACAAGATTCTAGCAAATCGGATACAACAACACATTTCAAGGGTCATCCACCATGATCAGGTGGGCTTGATTCCCAGAATGTAGGGCTGGTTCAACATTTGCAAGACCATAAATGCAATTCAGTGCATTAACAGGTGTAAAACCAAGAACCACATGATTATCTCAATAGATGCAGAAAAAGCATTTAACAAAATTCAACAACGCTTCTTGATAAAAACCCTTGAACACCTAGGTATAGAAGGAACATTTCTCAAAACAATAAGAGTCACCTATGATAAACCTACAGCCAACATTTTTTCTTAATAAATAGAAGCTGAAAGCATTCCCTCTGAGAACTGGAACAAGATACGATGTCCATTCTCACTCCTCCTATTCATTATAGTACTAAAGTCCTAGTCAGAGATATCAGGCAAGAGAAGGGAATCAGGGTATCCAAGTAAGAAAGAGAAAATCAAGCTATCCCTCTCTGCAGATTATATGATTTTATACCTAGAAAACCCTACAGAGTCTTTCAAAAACCTCCCTGCACTAATAAATGACGTTGTTAAAGTCTTGGGTTACAAAATCAAAATGCAAAAGACAGTTGAATTTCTATATAATGACAAAAAGTAAGCTGAGAACCAAATAACAAACATAATCCCATTCACAAACAATAGTCACACAAAAATTGAAATACCTTGGCATCCACTTAACCAGAGAAGTGAAAGACTTTTATAATAAGAACCACAAAACACTGCTCAAAGAAATCAAGGAAAATGCCAAAAAGTGGAAAACATCCCACACTCATGGACTGGAAGAATCAATATTTTTAAGATGTCTATCCTACTCAAGGCAATCTACAGGTTCAATGCAATACCCATCAAATTAACAACATCATTTTTCACAGACCTAGAAACAACAATACAGAAATTCATATGGAAGCAAAAAAAAGAGCACAAATAGCCAAAACAATCCTCAGCAAAAGGAACAAAGTTGGAGGTATCACACTTCCAGATTTTAAACTTTATTGCAAGACTACAGTAACCATGGCGGCATGGTGTTGGCACAGAAATAGGCACAAACACCAATGGAATAGGACAGAGATTCTGGAAATAAAAACACAGTTCCTCAACAGAGTCATCTTTGAAAAACCCATCAATAACAATTATTGGGGAAAGGAAACCATATTTAGCATGGTGCTGGGAAAACTAGCTAGCCATATGCAGAAGAATGAAACTGTACCCCTATACAAAAAAATCAACTCAAAAGGACCTAAATGTAAAACCTCAATCTATAAGAATCCTAGAAGAAAATGAGAGCATATCCTTCTGGACTTGGAACAGGCAAGAATTCATGACCAAGTCCCCAAAAGCAAGTGCAACAAAAGCTAAGACAGACAGATGGGAGCTTATCAAATTGAAAACGTTTTGCACAGCAAAATAAACCATCAAGAGAGAAAAGAGACAGCACACAGAATGGGAAAAAATATTTGCAAGCTATGCATCTAAAAAAGGTCTAAACAAACCCCGGATCTATAAGAAACTCAAACAAATTGAAAGAAAAAAACAAACAACCCCATCAAACAGTTGCCCATCAAAGATAAACTGGATTTTTAAAATGTGGCACATATACACAATGGAATATCATGCCGTCATAAAGAAAGACAAACATATGGACTTCGCAGCAACTTGGATGGATTTGGAGTCAGTCATACTCAATGATCTATCACAGAAACAAAGAACAGAATACCATATGTTCTCACTTATAAGTGGACCTTGAACAATTATAATACTATAAGAAAGGAACTGGCAGTAGTGGGAAACTGTCAGGGAAGGGGGTGGGATTGGCAGTTGAGGAAAACTGCTAGGGGAGGGAGGTGCATACCTCATCAAGAAGGGTACCTGCATAATCAGTGTTTGTATACCTTACCACTAATTGTACTCCACACCTTTATAATAAAAAATATAGATATATATATAGTAAAAAAAAAGTGAGCAAAGAACATAAACATACACATCTCAAAGGCTGACATACAAGCAGCCAACAGACATATGAAAAAAATGCTCAGCCTCACTAATCATCAGATAAATGCAAATCAAAACTAAGAGATACCACCTAACTCTGGTAAGATGGCTAACATTATTAACTCATTCGCGATCACTGATGTGAATTTACATCATTCCAAATTCTGTTCCTGGCTGTCACTGATGTGAATTTACATCTCTGCAAATTCTATTTCTGAGTGCTGCAACGTTGTCATATGTATGTGTTATGATATTTTGCTTGAAAATGAATAATGAGGCGAGGAGAGAGAAAGTTAATTGCGACAATGATCTGATATCGACTGTACACTGTTGTTCTTGATTTATATAGTTGGTAAAAATTGCAAGTTGATCATTATTTTGTTGCAATTAGTGTTGTATACTTGTTTTTGTATATTTCAGGGCCTTCATACTTCAACATTAAAAGTAATAATTAAGCAATATATGTGGATGAGATTTCCAAGGTTGAAGGTGAGTCCAGTGCACTGATTAATGATAGTGAGACAGACAGTGATGCAATGATGCAATGCAAACAAATTTATATATATAATATATATTTGGTTTGTAATCCAAATAAAAATACAAAGTACAGAATACTAGTCAGATTGATGTCAGAGGCAAATACTAGATATGTCTGCAATTTTCAGCTGTATTGTGAAAAAAAGACAATATAGAAAACACCATTTCACTTGTGCTTAATAGCATAAGTTTGCGGCAACCAGCTTCAGACTTTTTTATTTTCACCCAGTTTCCATATTAGGAAAGTGAAAAATATGCTAATCACAAATGTGTTAAGTAAAAAAAAAAAAAAAAATAGGTTCAGCATGGCTGTGGGGAAAATGAGATGTTGCTCCACTGTTGGTAGGAATGTAAACTTGTCCGACTTCTATGGAAAATGACATGGAGACTTCTCAAAGAACTAAAAATTGGGCTTCCATATGATCCAGCAATCCCTCTCCTGGGAATATGCCCAGAGGAACAAAGACACCTGCACATGCATGTTTACTGCCACATGATTCACAATAGCAAAAACATAAAACCAACCGAGACGCCCATCAAAAGTGGACTGGATAAAGAAAATGTGATACATTTACACGATGGAATATTATGCATTCATAAAGAAAAACAAAATTATAAACTTCACAGCAACCTGGATGGAATTAGAGTCTATAATAAGTGATTTATCACAGAAACCAAGATCTGAGTATCATATGTGCTCACTCACAAGCAGACCCTGAACATTTATCAAAATTATATAAGGGGACTGGCAGTAGTGGGACACTATGGGGGGAGGGGGGAACACATAACATCAATATGGGTACTCACACTTTAACTGTACTATGACCACCGATGTATCTAACCCTTAATTGTACTCCAAATTTTTAAAATTTCAAAAAAGTGGGCAAAAGAAATAAATAGAAACTTCTCAAAAGAAGACATATGAGCAACCAACAGATACATGAAAAAATACTCAGCCTCACTAATCATCAAAGAAAGGCAAATTAAAACCACACTGAGATACCACCTGTTGGCCATGAAGACGAACAAAATCACAGCCTCTGCAGCAACTTGGATGCAGTTGAGACCAACATACTAAGTTAAATATCACAGAAACAAAGAATTGAATACCACATTCTCACTCAGAAGCAGGCCCTGATCACTTGTGACTCTAGCACAAGGGTGGGATCAGCAGATGCTGGGCACTGCTGGAAGTAGGAGAAGGGCACATGACAACACAGTGGGTACCCGGTCCACTACTGGGTGAGGGCCAGCTAGAAGACAAACTTCACTTGCCTGCAGCCTATTTATGCAGCAAATCCTCACCTGTGCCCTACAACTTTAAAGAAATTTTTTAAAGATAGTGGGTATGCTGGACAAAGAAATGCTTCACATCCCTGGGTTGGCAGCATGAGATTTTATCACAGTACTCAGAATGATATGCAATTTAAAACTTACAAATTATTTCTAGATTTTTACATTTAACATTTTCAGACGATGGAAAGCACAACTGAAGACAGAAGGGGACATTACTGTATGACATTCTCCAGCTGTTTCTTTGATTCAACTTTACCTACTTCATAGCTCTGTGAATTTGGACAAAGGAATTATCTTCTCCAACCCTCACGTTTCAGCTGTGTAAACGGGTAATGCCTTCCTCAAAAAGGATCCAGATATCAAGATAGTAAAAGTAGGATATGAAGCAATACAAAATGCAATAGAGAAAATTTTGTTAATTTAGGGTTAAGAATAATCACACCTTTCCGAACAGGATCTAAACCATATATGATTTCTAACATTTCCTTTTATCATAACAACCAAAGTAAATTTGAAACTTACCTGCGAACAGCATGTCCAACATTTGTCACAGCTGATGTCATTATTTCTGTGGCAAGACCTTCAGCAAAGCTAGCACCATCTTGTCCAATCTCACTGTCAGCTGCCAAGTTAGTATTGCTCAGTTCTTGCTCTGCTTTTTCAATTACTTCAGTGACTAACTTCTCAGCAAGCAATGTCTTATTGTCAAGATTAATATGAGTTTGAGGGACGAGATGAAAAATTCTAGATTTCTGATAGGTGCTGCTAAATTTTTAATTAGTAGCTGGCTTAGTACTAGCAAATGAACCCCGTCTGGAAAAGTGCTGAGATGAATTTCCCAGGGCAATCACGGAGCTCTTTAGAGTCACAATATCCTCCTCCTGCCAGGGCCGGCCGGCCAACCGGGCTGCCGGCGGCGGGCGCCAGGCCACCCCGATCCCGAGCCAGGCCCCAGGATGAACGGCTTCTCTCTGGGCGAGCTGTGCTGGCTCTTCTGCTGCCCGCCCTGCCCGAGCCGCATCGCCGCCACGCTGGCCTTCCTGCCACCCGAGCC
>NW_007034290.1:0-612 GCF_000164805.1 Carlito syrichta
CCGGAGCCGGAGCCGGAGCCGGAGCCATGTTGGCCGTGGCTGGAAGACTGACCGGAGGAAGATCCCTTTTGGCCCTGGCTGGAAGACTGACCCGAACCCGACCCGTGTCGGCCGCGGCTAGGAGACCTGCCCGATCCAGACCCGTGTCGGCCGTGGCCAGAAGACTGACCGGAGCCAGACCCATGCTGGCCATAGCTGGAAGACTGACCTGAGCTACATTCATGCTGGCCCGACCCTGACGAGTGTCCCGATGTGGACCCCTGGTGTCCGTGGCCGGAGGACTGACCGGAGCCAGACCTATGCTGACGGTGGCCAGAAGACTGTCCTGAGCCAGACTCGTGGTGCCCATAGCTAGAAGACTGACCGGAGCCGGAGCCATGTTGGCCGTGGCTGGAAGACTGCCCGGAGGAAGATCCCTTTTGGCCGTAGCTGGAAGAGTGACCCGAGCCAGACCCACGTCGGCCGCGGCTGGGAGACCGGCCAGAGCCAGACCCGTGTCGGCCGTGGCCAGAAGACTGACCGGAGCTAGATTCCTGTTGGCCCCACCCTGACGACTGACCTGACGTCGAACCGTGTTGCCCATAGCCAGAGGACTGGCCTGAGCCAGATCCC
>NW_007034291.1:0-787 GCF_000164805.1 Carlito syrichta
CAAGATCACTCAGTATTATAGACTCTAAGTCCATCCAGGTTGCTGTGAAAGTTCACGATTTTGTTCTTCTTTATGGTTGCGTAATATTCCATTATGTATATGTATCACATTTTTTTTATCCAGTTCGCTTTCGATGGGTAGCATGGTTGGCTCCATGTTCTTGTTACTGTGAACAATGCTGCAATAAACAGATATCTGTTTATAGAGTGATTTGAGTTCTTCCAGGTATATTCCCAGCATGGGAATTGCAGGGTCATATGGAAGGTTGATTTTTAGATTTTTTAGGAATCACCACATTGTTTTCCACAGAGGCTGCACTAGTTTACACTCCTGTCAACAGTGTAGTAGTGTTCCCTTTTCACTTCATTTTCTCCAGCATCTGTTGTTTTTTGAGTTACTGATGATGGCCATCCTGACTGGAGTTTGGTGGTATCTGAGTGTGATTTTAACTTGCATTTCTTTGACTACTGAGGCTGAGCACTTTTTCATGTATCTGTGGGTTGCTCTTATGTCTTCTTTTGAGAACTATCTATTCATATACTTTGCCCACTTTGTAATGGGGTTATTTGCTTTTTTTTTTTTTCTTTTCAGCCCGTTTGAGTTCTTTGTAGATCCTAGATGTTAGGCTTTTGCCAAACATACAGTCGTCAAATATTTTTTTCCAGTCTGGGGGCTGTCTCCCACACTCTTGATGGTTCCTTTGACTTTACAGAAGCTTGTTAGTTTCATGAGAGTCTATCTTCTCTCTTATGGGATGGGCACCTTGGGGTTTTGATCAGGAATTGGT
>NW_007034292.1:0-546 GCF_000164805.1 Carlito syrichta
CTTCTTCTGCTGAAATTAGGGTTTTTGTGGTCTTGCTTTTCCAGCTTCTTTAGGTGGCTTGTTAGGTTGTCAATTTCTGTTCCTTCCATTTTCCTCATGTGTGTTTGTAGGGATATAAATTCCCCTCTTATTACAGCTTTTAAGGCATCCCAGAGATTTTGGTAAGATGTTTCTTTATTTTCATTTGTTTCCAGGTATCTTTTGATCTCTATTTTGATGTCATCATTGACCCAGGAGTTATTTAGCATCATGCTGTTTAGTGTCCATGTCTTTGTGGGTTTTGGGGGGACTTTGTTGGTGTCAATGTTTATTTTTATTCCACTGTGGTCCGAAAAGGTGCATGGCAGAATTTCAGTCCTTTTAACTTTGCTTATACTTGATTTGTGTCCAATTATGTGGTCGATCTTAGAATATGTTCCATGTGGTGATGAGTAGAATGTGTATTCTGTGGTCTTTGGATGGAGTGTTCTGTAGGTATCAATTAATTCCATTTGGTCCAAAGTTACATTGAGGTTCCGGATCTCCTTGCTGATTTTTTGTCCTGAT
>NW_007034293.1:0-499 GCF_000164805.1 Carlito syrichta
AAGGCAGTTTAAGCAGGTCTGTTTTTCTCTGCTTGTCTGGGTCCTCTGGGTTGGGGTCTGACGCTGTGTGCCTCAGCCAGGGTGGACCCGGAGTTCCAGAGCTCCAAAGTTCCAAAAGGCAGGCTGTAAATGATGAGAGTGGCACTGGGTCCCTACAGAGTATTCAGCCAGTAATGGAACCGGTGTCTCTGAGGGGCGGGCGCTCAGAGCCTCCCTGTGCGACCTGCGGTGCCGGGTGCCGGCCGGGGAGAGAGCTGGAGGGAGCAGGGACCCAAAACTTCCCCACACGCTGCAATACCTGGCCTTAGGAAATGAGGTAAAGTTTGTTGCTGGGTGGGCAGGGCAATGGAAGTCTCTTCCTGGAGAATGGCAAGGCAGTTTAAGCAGATCTGTTTTTCTCCGCTTGTCTGGGTCCTCTGATTTGGGTTCTCACGCTGAGTGCCTCAGCCAGGGTGGACCCGGAGTTCCAGAGCTCCAAAGTTCGAAAGGGCAGGCTCTA
>NW_007034294.1:0-919 GCF_000164805.1 Carlito syrichta
GAAGCATTTTCTATCATGGGTCAGACCATGTTTATCCACCTGTTCACCTGTGGCAGGACCTGTCTCCTGCTGTGAGCTGTTGTGAGCAGCACTGCCGTGGAGGCTGGTGCCCGTGTTCCTGAACATTCATTATTTCTTCTTCTGAGAGACTTGGTCTCCTGGCCTTGAGGACTGGGTGTAGGGGTGCAGTTTTGCTCTGTTGGACAAGGGAAGGGTATGGTGTCTCCTCCCTCCATCCGTGGGGTGTCCATGGGATGGTGGCATCCACCCTCATCAGCTTTCCCCTCTCATCAGGACCCAGGATGAGCATGTGGTTCATTCCTCCTTGACAGAAGAGGACACAGAATTTTCCAGAATGCAGGCCAAGCTGGAAACACCCAGACTGGCTCCGGAAACCTCGCTCTTGCATTCTGGTGCCTTCCAGAAACAGGCCTCTGAGGGCAAGCTGGGCTGGCTGGTTCTGTCCAGGTAATGTAGATGGGTCTCCCGACTTGGAGACAGAATGGCAGGGACCACTCTGGGCATAAGGTGCGTCCTTTGGGTTACACAACCATTTTGGATGCCACACAATAATGATTTCGATCTCTGCCAGGCTGATGAGCATTTCTAAAAACAGTTACACATCTGAAGTCTCTTGTTTCAAAACAGTCCCGTCATTGAATGACCCTCCACTGGGGTAAGGAGCATCACTCTTGAATGGATGCTGTTGGGATTTTCTAGAACTCAGTCACTGCCTTCTTAATTGATTGAGATGGAATTCAGTACTCTTGGGGCTTTGAAGCCCGCAATGCAGTATCCTGTAGGACTGGGCGACTTACAGTTGATTTGGGAACATTTTCATCCCCCACAACAAACCCCATAACCATCCATGTGTTCCCCGTTTTCCTTGTCCCCCCAGCCCCTGCCCTTCTGCCTCTAT
>NW_007034295.1:0-757 GCF_000164805.1 Carlito syrichta
ATGATCTTTTGTATTTCTTCAGGGTCAGATGTGACTTCATCATTTGTGTTTCTGATGTGCTTATTTGGTTTTTTTCTCGTTTTTTCTTGGTCAGTCCAGCTAGGGGACCATCGATCTTGTTTATCCTTTCGAAGAACCAGCTTTTTGTTTCATTGATTTTTTGTATTATCTTTTTGTCTTCTATGTCCTGGATTTGGGCTTTTATTTTGGTGATCTGGATTCTTCTGCTGAAATTAGGGTTTTTGTGGTCTTGCTTTTCCAACTTCGTTAGGTGGCTTGTTAGGTTGTGAATTTCTGTTCCTTCCATTTTCTTCATGTGTGTTTGTAGGGATGTAAATTCTCCTCTTACTACAGCTTTCAGGGCATCCCAGAGATTTTGGTAAGATGTTTCTTCATTTTCATTTGTTTCCAGGTATCTTTTGATCTGTTTTGATTTCATCATTGACCCAGGAGTTGTTTAACATCATGCTGTTTAATGTCCATGTCTTTGTGGGTTTTGGGGGGACTTTGTTGTGTCAATATTTATTTTTATTGCACTGTGGTCCGAGAAGGTGCATGGTAGATTTTCAGTCCTTTTAAATTTGCTTATGCTTGATTTATGGCCGAGTATGTGGTCGATCTTAGAATATGTTCCATGTGGTGATGAGTAGAATGTGTATTCTGTGGTCTTTGGATGGAGTGTTCTGTGCGGGGGGCCAGCCCCTGCAAGTTTTGGGGAGTCCCTTGGAAGATGTGGTGGCGTCAGCGAATCTGTAGG
>NW_007034295.1:1598-3343 GCF_000164805.1 Carlito syrichta
CGTCACAGAGTCTTCAGCTTAGACCAGCAGAGTTCCTTTAGGTTGTTCTTGTGCTGCATGGCAAAGGGGGGAGGAAAATGGGGTCTACGGCTCTCAAACACATCCTAGCGGTCTCGAGGTCCACGGCCCTCCCTGATCCCTAACGCTCAGTGGGACTCCGTGGCTGGCTCCCAACATCTCCCCCTTTTTTATTTTTTAGCACAAAACCATGAAACTTGGTGTTAAGCTGGGAGATGTTATTCTTCAGTACTCTGAAAATAATTGGAAACAGGCAAAGCAACACAAGAATCACTGCTCCGCAAATTCCCACATTAATGAGTATAGACATCAATGACTTTTGGTTAATGAATGATGAGAAATTATTAAATATAGAAGCGGCCAATTCTGAGGATTGGAATTGTCTCTCAGCGATATTTATGTCCTGTATTTCTTGGTGTAATTTAGTAAGGTCTATACTCAAGTCCAAATGATTCCAAATTCCAAGGGTATGATTTTTTATTTTGTCCCAAGTGTGGACAGATTTATTTACCTCTAAAGGAGTGAGGCAAATCCATTTAAACTCAGAGTGACACCAGAGAGCCAATTTTATCTTTAAAGTCACAAGCTCTTGTCCTACTGCTAAAACTGCCTCCTCTAAGGCATTAACTTTACTTTCTAACTTTTGATCTATAATTTCCTGAGTAGCTAATGCAATAGAAACATTCCTAGATAACTGGTCAGCAAAGGTTGCTGTGTGGACTTCCTTAGATAAAGCTACTGCCGAAACTGTTACTGAAGTGGCAATAGCTATCAAAGCTGTAATTCCTAAAATCAAGGTGGCTAAAAACCGTTTCTATCTGGCTAATAGAGCATTAACCTCATACAATGTTTGCAAACCATATTCATCATACCAGCGAGATGACAATCTTACTGGAACCATTAAGTAAGGGGGCTGTCTGAGAATAAAAAATCCCTTAAGAGAAGTATCAGTCAAACATTTAGTTAATATACATCGTTTACAAGACAATTTATAAACATCATTTTGATGTTTTATGGTCAATGATTGATAGTTGTTCCAAGCCAAAAACACATAAGGAGACTGTAGGCAAGCTCGTATTTTGTAGTGTTGAACTCCCCTGCGAGGTTGGGACAGAACAACTTCCTTGATGGCAGCAACAGCTCTCCACAAATGGGGCTGGATAGTTTGTTTGTTTCTAATGACAGTTGTTAACACTGTAGGTATCCATCCATTAACATGCCATCTAGCAGGGATGGGGTTTTTTCTGTTTTGCCTTGTAGTATAGGGTTGCGAATTAAAACCCCAGTCACTAATAGTTAATCTTTCTCAGGGTATAAAATAGTCCACCTTTGAGTTATAAATACAGTCTCTCCACTTTGGATATCCAGTATCACGTTGAATAAGCAGCCAGTCCTTCTTGGTGTTATTGAAGGAACAAACAGGCATATTAGATGGTGGTGAAGTTTCAGTGGCTAGACTAGGATCAATTCCTCCAGGCATTAGCATTTTAATCCACCAGTTCTCTCTGTGATTATTCCGTGTTGGACTATCAGTAAGCAAAGTTTTAAGAGAAGACATAAGACAAGACTCCTTATAAAAATCAAAATTAGAATTGTCATAAAAACAAATAGGAGGTAAACAGGAACTACCTTCATATGTATAGTTGTTATTAATGACATGTTTAGTTTGTGCATTAAACAATGCAGGCCCCCCCATTAGTTGGGGAGAGTTAGAAAAGATATTAATG
>NW_007034295.1:3629-16227 GCF_000164805.1 Carlito syrichta
GGTAGGTAGTCTGGCCTTTTTCTCTTGCTGCCTTTAGGATTTTTTCTTTTATAGCTACTTTGTTTAGGCGAATTATTATGTGTCTGGGAATTGGTCTTCTCGTTTGTTGTCTTGCAGGGGTTCTCTGAATCTCTTGTGTTTGAATTTTTTCATCCTTGATGAGATGAGGGAAGTTTTCTTGAATGATTTCATGAAGTGTTTGTTCCAGTGTGGCTTCTGTTTCTCTCTCTGCCTCAGGAAGCCCAATTACTCTTAGGTTTGGTCTCTTGAAGTGATCATTCATCTCTTGCAGGTTTTGTTCTGTCTTTTTCAGCTTCTTTTCTATGCTTTTGACAGTTTGGGTTAGTTCTGTGTTTTGGTCTTCGAGCTCTGAGATTCTTTCTTCTGCTTGGCTGATTCTGCTTTCCATGCTTATTAGTCTGGTATTCATTTCCATCACAGTATTCTTTACTGCTGTTATTTCTGTCATCAGCTCCTTCCTATTTTCCTCTTGTCTCTCCTCAATTTTTTTAATTCTCTCCATTAATGTCTTGATGTCTGGGTTTGTTGCATATGACCAGTCATTCTAGGGGCTCTTCATTGTTTGTGTTCCAAAGTCTGTTTTCTCAATGTCTGACCTCCCTGGGGTCTGTGTGAGACCTACATTCTTCTTTTGGTTTTTCTTCATTTGTGCAGTATTTCCCTCTCCATACTTTTTCCTTCCCTCCATGTCACCATCTTCTTTAATTCTGTTATTCAGGGGTAAAGGGATTGGTTTTACTTCTGTTTGTTCAATCTCCTATTCTTTATGTATGCCCTCTTACTTTGTTCAATTCTGTAGTTGCACTGTAGGTTGGGGGTGGTCCTTTTTGCAGTTTTGAGATTTAAGGGGGGAGCTGTGATTCAATATGTATCTGCAGGTCCTGGTATTCTCTGACAGGTGTGTGGATAATCTGGAACCCACTTCCCACTGCCTTGGAGTCTGTCCGTGCAGTGGGGCTGTAGGTTTACTCCCTGAAATAAAATGTGGTTAACAGAGGGGAGAGAATGGAGCACACAGTGGGTTGAAGAGAGGGGTGGACAGATAGAGGAGTAAGGGGGGAAACAAACGAGTGTGCCAACAAATAGAGAGAGATGCCTATACTGAAACATAAAAACAATAGACTACAGCTATAGATGAAGCAACTCTCATACAAAAAATAAAATAAAACATATAGTGATGTTAGCATATAGTGATGAAACAAGCTAACCAACCACCTTATTAGTGTGCTGTTCCTCTATACAAAGATATGGTTTACAGAGAGAAGAAAAGGGAAGAAAGGAAGAGGGAAAAAGAAAAAAAGGAATAATACAGTAGGAATAGAATTAAGTCATTAAACTAACAGAATCAATGAAGCACACTCTGAGACATTCCGTTTAATTCCAATGTCCTTTCAGGTCTGGTTTCTAGTTTTCTTTTCAAGCTGGTAAATTAGTTTGCAGTTAGGGTCAGTTGCCCCTGGTCTGCTGTGAAGGACAGTTCGAATCACCCTCGGCTCACCACTCTGGGCTATGTCTTTATCAAGCTTGTTTCTCCCGTTTCAGTGTTGTTGCCTTGAATCGCCAGTAGGTGGTGCTATCTCAGCTGCTCGTCCCAGAGGGGGTGGGGCCGGACAGGAATGGCAGAGGCTGAAGATGGCTGCCTGCCTCAGGGCAGACAGCAGGAGACTTACCACGGGCAGGATGTCTCGGTCGCAGGAGAGGTGGCAGCGATCCCAGCAGATCTTCCCTGAAGGGACTTGAAGGACTGAAGTGGATTGCCTTCGGCCCGGGTGGTGCAATGTGCTACTGGCAGCCGTGGTGATGGCTGCGGCGGCGGCATCTGTGCTGCAGTGGCTGTCCAGAATGCTGCGATGCCCCAGCGGTGGCAACGGCTGAGCTCCGTATGAAGAGCAGGCTGCAATGTTGGGGTCTGCAGCCCCCGGGGCAAGAGTCAGAGACCCATTACAGATCTCCTTTGCAGAGGGTTTCACAGACCGGGTTGCCCCATCGCTATCTTGCCACTTCTCTTACTAATATATTTTAAATATTTTTTCAGTTTGGATCTGACCAATGTTTGCTCATGATTAAATTAGGGTAATGTGTGTTTTTTTTGTTTGTTGTTTTTTGAGTTGGAGTCTCACTCTGTCGCCCAGACTAGAGTGCAATTGCCACTCCCGGCCACCACAACCTCGACCTGCTGGGCTCCAGCAATCCTTCCACCTCAGTCTTCCAAGTAGCCAGAATTACAGGCATGCGCTACCACGCCCAGCTGATTTTTTATTTATTGTAGAGATGAGGTCACACTGCCCAGGCGAGTCTCGAACTCAGGCAATCCACTCACCTCAGCCTCCCAAAGGCGTGGGATTACAGGCTGAGCCACCAAGCCTGGCTGGTAATGTGTTTTTGAAAGAACACCGAAGTAGAGTGCTATTCTGACATCATATGAAGGGTGTATATTATTTATATGACTTAGTATTGTTGACGTTAACTTGATAACCTTGCTTAAGGTAGTGTTTCTCAGGTTTCTGCTCTATAAGTTAATTATTTCCTTCTCTATTTCCAAAGTGCACTCTTTGGAAGAAAGACGTTAAAGATAGCCCATAGTTATGGAGTGAGGAGTTATGATCCACCTCTTTAAGGGCAGGATAGCTGTATAAATTTGCTTCCGCATGAGAAATTTGTTTATTTTCCCTCCTTAATTTACTTATTACATAATTTTTATATTAACATTGACTCATGGAAATTTACTTTATACTTTGAGTTATAATGCAATGCTATTTTATTCTTATAAATTGTACTACCTTTGACCATTGAATCATCCTTCGGTCACCTCCTTGTATGCATTGACATAATCCTCATCATTGTGTGTGTGTGTGTGTGTGTGTGTGTGTGTGTGTGTGTGTGTGTGTGTGTTTGGTGTGTTTTGAGCACTTCTTGACTTTCTGGCACAACAAAATGATCCAGGTCCCTCTTGTGTATTTTCTTCACAAGTCTAAAATCATCCATTTCTCCAAGGAGGTCTGGCTCTTTTCATTGATGAATAGTATTAGAAACTAAGGTACATTCGTTGCTGCTAAAATATTGCTTCTAGCCATTTTAAGCTGAAGGATCAAGGAGATATACAAGGAGAGGGTGTACTAACTGATGTTATTATCTACACACACATATATAAATATATCCACATGTCAACATCTGTATCTTTATTAATCTAAATATGAGTATATTTGGATGTATAGAAGTCCAGTTCATTATTCATGAATCATTCTAGACTCCTCTCTTTGCTTGTCTGTAATCTCTCATTCCATCATGGGAAACATGGCTCCTGCCATCTAGTCATACAGTTGCTTAATGGTTTAATTGCAGTGTATGTATGCAATTGTTAAATGTGAAACTGTATTCATAGGAAACAGCTATCAACTAGAGTATGTTTATGTACACTGCATTTACCTTTAGGTCTACGGATTCTATTCATACTCAAAGTGACTTAGATCAGCATCTTAATCCTACACCCGCTTCAGAGGTGGTTATTTCATTCATTTGCAATACATTTCCATTATTTTGTTCCATTGTCCTTTCCATCCTACTTTTTTCTAAATTCCTGAATGACCTGCCTAAAATAATTTTTACTCTGTGCTGTAAAGGTTGGTGGATTGTGACAAATGCTTACTGTCTTGTATTTATTATTACCATATTATGCAAAAATGTTATGACATAAAAAATTAAAAAAGAAAAGAAAAAAAACAGCTAGTCTGGTGCAGTGACTCATGTCTGAACTCAGGGTTTTGAGGCCAGTCAGGGCAACTTGGTGGGACCTCATTTCTATATAAATAAATTTTTAAAAAATTAGCCAGGTCTGGTGGTGTAAGTCTGCAGTTTCAGCTACTTGGAAGACTGTGGTGGGAAAGATCACCTGAGCCCCATAGGTTGAGGCTGATGTCGCCCTGAGCATGCCACTGTACTCCAGTGAGTGTGACAGAGCAAAAAAAAAGACCAACTAAAAAACAATACAGTATAAAACAAAACAAAAAAAACTCCTTTACTTTAGCAACTCAACCCTATCTTACCCAAGCCACCAGTAATCTTCTTTATTGTTTCTATAGTTTTGTCTTTCATAGAATGTCATATAGTTGGAATCATACACTGTGTAGATTTTTCAGAATGACTTACTTTATAACATGTATTTAAGGTTTCTTAATGTATTTTCATGGTTTGATGGTTTCGTTCTTTTTAGTGCCTAATAATATTCCATTTTCTGGGTGTACCATAATTTATTAATCTACTTACCTGTTAAAGGACATATTGCTTGCTTCCAAGTTTTGGTAATTATGGGAAAAGCTGCTATAAACATCCATGTGTAGGTTTTGGTTATCTTAATGCAAGTCATTTGGGATATTATGTGACAAAATTTGATTTTATTTAAACCTTCTGGTATACCAGGCTTTCTTTGAAAGTGCTCTGCCAGCCAAGGGGAAAGGGTAATTTCCAATTAGAATGAGTATTACAGTTCCCTCACTTGACCAGTGTGTCATCCCATGGGGAAGAATCTCTTCATGACTGCGGGATAGAAGTGGGAGTTCTGCATCACCCCTAGGCTTCCACTGAGACATTCTAAATGAGAGAACGAGAAGTGTCTGATTTCTGCTCACCAGCTGGCCTCCTCTGACACCATTGACAGAGGGGCAGATTGGGCTCTTCATTTCTCCTGAAAACTGGAACAAGACAAGGATGCCCACTCTTACCCCTTCTGTTCAACATAGTTTTGGAAGTTCTAGCTAGAGGAATCAGAGAAGAGAAGGTGATCGGGGCTTTCCAAATAGGAAAAGAGGAAATCAAGTTATCACTCTTTGAAGATGACATGATTCTATATCAAAAACCCAAGATAATCTGTCAGAAACCTCCTTCCACTAATAAAGGACTTTGGCAAAGTCTCAGGGTATAAAATAAATGTGCAAAAGACAATTGCACTTCTATACACCAATAATAAACCAACAGAAACCCAAATAAAAAGCACAATTCCATTCATAATAGCCACAAAAAGATGAAATACCTTGCCATCTTCCTAACAAGAGCTGTGAAAGACCTTTACAATGAAAAGTACAAAGGACTGCTCAAAGAAATCAAAGATGACACAAACAAGTGGAAAAACATTCCATGCTTATGGAGTGGAAGAATCACAATTGTTAAGATGTCCATTCTATCTAAAGCAATCTACAGATTTAACACAATACCCATCAAATTATCAGTAACATTCTTCTCAGACCTAGAAACATCAATACAGTAATTCATATGGAAACATAAACAACCAGGAATAGCCAAAACAGTCCTCAGGAAAAAACAACAGCAACAACAAACAACAAAGCAAGAGGCATCATACTCCCAGACTTTAAACTTTATTATAAAGTTACAGTAATCAAAAACAATCTGTTTTTTGTACAAGAACAGGTATATATAGACCAATGGAATAGAATTGAGATTCCAGAAGCAAAACCTCAATTTCTCAGTCAACTCATCTTCGACAAAGTCTCCACCATCAATCACTAGGGAGAGGAGAACCTATTCAGTAAATGGTGCTGGGAAAACTGGCTGACCACATGCAGAAGATTGAAACAGGACCCCTATCTATTCCCATACACAAAAATCAACTCTAAATGGATCAGAGACCTAAATGTAAAAAACCTTAAACTTTAAGAACCTTAGGAAATGCAGGAGACACTGTTATGGAAATTGGAACTGGCAACCGATTCCTGATCAAAACCCCAAGTGCCCATGCCATAAGAGGTAAGATAGACAAGTTGGACCTTATCAACCTGACTAGTTTCTGCAAAGCCAAAGAAGCCATCAAGAGAGCAGGGAGATAGCACACAAACTGGGAAAAAATATTTGCCAACTCCATGTCTGACAAAGGCCTAACATCTAGGATCTACAAGGAACTCAAACATGCTGAAAAGAAAAAAACAAAACAGCCCCATTACAAAGTGGACAAAATATATGAATATACAGTTCTCAAAGGAAGACATATGAGCAACCAACAGATACATGAAAAAATGTTCAGCCTCCCTAGTTATCAAAGAAATACAAATTAAATCTATACTGAGATATCACCTAACTCCAGTCAGAATAGTCATCATCAATAAATCAAAAAATAACAGATACTGGAAAGGATGTGGCAAAAAGGGAACAATTCTATACTGCTGGTGGGAGTGTAAACTAATACAACCTCTGTGGAAAGCAGTGTGGTGATTCCTAAAAGTTCTAAAAGTTGACCTTCCATATGACCCCACAATCTCCCTACTGGGAATATACCCAGAAGAACACAAATCACTCTATAAAAAAGATACCTGCACATGTATATATATTGCAGCATTGTTCACAATAGCAATAACATGGAACAAACTATGCTGCCCATCAAAAGAGCTCTGGATTTTAAAAAATGTAGTTCATATACACAATGGAATATTACAGAGTCACAAAGAAGAACAAAATCATGAACTTCGCAGCAACCTGGATGGACTTAGAGTCTATAGTAATGAGTTATCTTTCACAGGAACAACGAACTGAGTAGCATGTTCTCACTCA
Organism: Carlito syrichta; assembly: GCF_000164805.1. NCBI lineage: Eukaryota > Metazoa > Chordata > Mammalia > Primates > Tarsiidae > Carlito > Carlito syrichta. Next base: position 10,206 of record NW_007034295.1, read on the forward strand.
CAAGTGGACCTTGAACAACTCTTGTAATACTATAGGAAAAGCATTGACAGTAGCAGGAAACTGCAGGGACGTGGAGCAGTAGGGAGGTGGGATCGGCAGTAGTGGGAAACTGCCTGGAGAAGTGGAGCACACCTCATCTACAAGGGCACCTGAACAATGAATATTTGTTTACCTAACCCTGAATTGTACCCCACAATTTTAAAATTGAAAATAATTTAAATCTATTATTTATATATTGTGCAAGGGTTGCCAAAAAATGCATACACATTTTAAGCAATATTATCTATGTATACTTTTTGAAGTTGAATTGAATTACATAGTGTGATATGAGGGTCACTCAAAAGATGGCATTAGTTAAATAAATGCTAGCATCACCATGTGACAGGTGGAATAGTCAAAGAAAATGACAAAAGCACGGTCATCATTTGAGGAGTGCAAACCCATTTTGAAGAGATATTTGAAATTTGAGAACATTGTGGAAGAGCAATGACAATGAAGGAATGAGTATGTAACAGAACCTCCAACATGCCTAACAATTGCACACATTAGTGATAAGTTTGAGACACATGGTATTGTGTGTGACGTACTCAGGGGAATCCAGAAGGCCTTGCACAGCAACAAGTCTTGCAGTAGTTTGTTGAATCAGAAGTTATCTGGTCACTAAGGGTAACTCTTTTGAGCACCTCTTATAATTGCAGAAGTCAAACATGACTTGTATCATCTTTTGTTATCAGCATATATTGAATATCACAATTTTAATACATTTTTTTCTTTTCTTAAAATGGGTACTCTTTTTGCACCCTTTGTGTATGTAATTACATATTAGTCATATATATTATTACAAAATATATATGAAAAATCACACTGGACTATTGAAATGTCTATAATCAATTATTTTCAAAATGCAATATTCATTGCCTTAAAAATAATTAATAGATTTGAAAATTAAACCCAAAATCAGCAGTTCATTTATATTATTTAAATGATTTAAATGATGTGTTACATATATTTCTTAGAGAATGTATGACTTTTTTTACAAATGATTTTAAAAGATTTCTCTAACATACTTCCTCATAAATTTTATGCAACTTTTTCTATTATTGCTAAGAAATAGTTATCTACATTATATCTGGACATAATGTTATTGAATGGTTCTTGAAGAAGAGACATTTAGGAAACATGGTTACAAATTAAAATAAAATATGAAAAAATGTAAAGGAAACTCTACTATTGATGCCACAGCACAAATTATTCTCTTAAAACCCTGATGTATTTCTAGAGCTATCTGTAACATGGACAACACTTGAGAAGAAGGTTTATGTGATCCTGAGTTTGCCCTGAAACAAGTGTAAATATTTTCCTTCTTCCCGTTTAACTTTTCATCTCACTATTGACAGTCACCATCTTTATATACCTAGAGGAGGTTAACATTCTGCTTGGCTTGACTTGATCAGATTTTTTTCTGCTTCTAGGACTCCAGCCTCCTTCTTGGAACATTTACTTTAGATAATGTGTAACTGTAAATTCTTTTCCTGCCCCGTGGAGATGTATATCTTTTTAAAATCTCTTGCAAGTTTGAAGACAGGAAATGTCTTTTTCAGTGACCTGGGGGCTATTCCTTTGAAATTTAACTTTCAGGGAAAATAATGCCTCTATCAGGCAGCTCTGTGAGGGTAGGTGCCTAACTTTAGTGGGTACCTTGCCCAGATAATAAAACTCCCTCCTGTGATGGAGGTAGAAGAAAATTTACTTTTTCTTTAAGTAAGGCCAGTTAGGAAACACAGATGACCAATTATTCCCCCTCTTTCCAGCTCTTAAAACCTTTCCAGCTATCTTTTTCAGGAAGCTGTGCTCAAATTGAGATCTGGCCCTCCCACCTTATTCCAACAATCTTGAATAAAAATTTTCTTTGTCTATTTAAATTTGGCAAGTGCATCTTTTACTTTAACAATATTCGCACATGATATTTTTTTCCTCTGTCTCTTTTCCGTTTTCCTTTTGTCTCCATAGGCATTCACATGTCTATTTGCATTTATACTTACTTATGGGCATATATAATGACAGTAATAAAAATATTTGCCATCTATTAAAATATATGATCAACTGGGTATCTTAAAAATCAGAAAATGGCCTATAATTTATTTACCCAAAGGGAATTTTTTTTTCTGTCCGTGATATCTAATAGTCTTTTTATAAATGAAAAAGCAACCATCTAATTCTTTTTACAAAGCCTACACATTTTAACATTGTCTTTTATACTCAGTTATTATGTATGTCATTGGTTTTCATGTGGATTCTAAAGCTGGTTTATTTACTTCCATATGTGCAGGTATTATGATATGAACTGCATGTTTAAATAACCAAAATTTTTTACTCATCTTAAATTTTGGCTCACATTTTACAAATAATTTTAAACTTACATAAGAGTACAATAATACCAAAAAACCTGTATATCTTTTATCCAAATTCACCTACTATTACCACCTTTTCCCATTGATTTTTATTTGTTCTTTTTTGCTAGATTATTGCTTTTAATGTAAAATTTGTCAGTTTTTTATTATGTTTTGATTTTATAACATATTTAGAATGCATTTTCTCTGCTGTAAGCTTTCCTTAGTAGAATTTACCTATGCTTTCATTTAATGCTTGTGCTGTGTTTTGCACTTATTGATAAATTTTAAGTTCATTTGTGTCTGTGTATTGGGGTGAAGAATAAATCTTATTAGTCCCAAAAGTCTATCTTATAGTCCCAGGATCATTTGATAAAAACACCATCTTTGCCCCAGTATTTTGAGAGATAACACATTTATCATTCTCTACATTTCTGTGTCTATTTCTGAAATTTCAAATCTATTTCCTTGCTCCAATTTCTGTGATTCTTTGCCAAACTCTTTTTCAAAAAGGTTTTGAAGTACACTTTAATATCTGTTATGATTAATCACTTCACAAGCTTTTCCTTTTGGTGTTTTTCTTGGTATTCTTATGTATTTATTTTTCCATATGAACTTTAGTATAGTAGATGTTTCTCTGTAAAATTATTGTTATATTTCCTGGGATATTATTGAATATATAAATTAACTTACTGTGATCTGACTTTATATTGATCTTGAGAAATCTCTTTTGTTTTTGAAGAGTAAAGTATATATTAGCTCAAAGATAAAGAAAATGAGATGTTTTGAGCACAAGGTTTAGCATGACAAAACTGAAACTAAGCAGAAATCAACCTGTGAAATAGACCTGTAAGAACACATGATAGTTAATTGTAAAACATCTTTTAAAGGAAGTGTTTCAACAGCTTTTCTTAATATTGAATAAGAGGAAATACCTTCTATTTCTGTATAACATGATCATGAGGGGAAATTAACTATAAACACTTTCATCTATTTTGGTATGTTCCTATTTTGTTAAAGAAATCCTGGACCACATAAGTGTTCAGAGGCATGTGTGTATTTGATGTGTGTGTGTGAGTGAGTGTATGTGTGTGTGTGTGTGTGTATGTGTCAAGTTGGTACATTAACCACCATGCATAGAAAATAAATGATGCATAAAAATAAAAACATAGCCCATTTCAGGCAGATCCTATTCCATTAGGTAGAGTTTATGTTAATCTAATGATTGTAAAATTGTGAATGTCTTGAGGAAATTATTCTTGCACTAATATCTGAGGAGTAGAAGATAAAACCATGGTTAAAAGCAAAAAAAGAAGAAAATAGGAAACATAGCATCAGTGAGGAACAAAAGGAAGACGAGAATATGTGGAGTACAAAGATCCACTGAGATCATGGTTTGAGATGTGAAAAAGTTACCAGCAGCCAGACACTACAGATGTGTGGATAGTACGCTGGAGTCTTTCCTGAAGATGAGGAAGCTATTGAATAAAGTGGGTTCACGTGAGAAAATAAAAATACCACTATAGCTTTAAAGATTGACACAATTTCTTTGGCTATTATATAAAGAACTTCATAGGAGAGCAAGTTTAATTGCCTATGGAGAGTGTTGTCCTCTATTCTGGTATGTTCCTATTTTGGTAAAGAAAGGACGGTTTTCCAGGGAGAGGTGATAAGTTGATATAGAGTTTTGATGAAGTAAATTGTTTGAATGTCAAAAGGACACAGCTGTGCTAAATTAGAAATGCTCAGGGATGGCCCTAAGTTTAGACTTATGGAAAGAAGGGATTATCATACTTAGTAACACAGAGGACTCCAGGGGAGAGCCATCTTTGGGGGGGAGGTAGCAAAGGTCATGGTTAGGGACATTCAAGTGTGTAAGAGTTCAAGTAGGAAGTTGTATACCTGAGTTTGTAACTATGAGGAAATGTCTAGGTTGTTTTGGAAATTTAGACTTATCTCATATTTATGTAATTTATATAGTCTGTTTATTTTAACTATTAATGAAGGTTCTAAGAGGAGAGTAGTTCTATCTACGTAAACGTGATAATAAATGATCTTCCTCTATCTGGAAGTTTGTGTTCTTAGGTCAACTGTGCAAATATGGGAACCATCACATGGAGATTCATAGCAGAAAGTGTTTTAGTCAGATTTATCACATAGTCTAAAGTTTGAGAAGTATAGAGCAGAAGTAGAGGCAGAAGACAAGTCTGTTTAGGAACAAAGACAAACAAAATAATAACAATAGAATTTTGTTTTAGATGAGAACAAGTCTCTGATCAGTTCAGGAGGGTTAGACGGTCCTCAAACTTTGGGAAAATCCAGATGCTAAACTTTTGAAAAAAATTTAACCCCTTAAGTTCTACCCATTGCTTATTCTCATTGCTGGCTCAAATTCATACCACCTTTAGATTAAAATAAAAGGAAAATAGTTTAATTCAAAAAAATTAACCTTGTGGAGTCACAAGTCTAATATATAGAATCTGGGAGGTAAGGATTAGGTTATGTAATGTCTGAGACTCCACAGTGTAAGATACTGAAAATACATTATTTCTGGTGTTCTTCCTATGTGTCTCCTCCTTATACAAACTTAGCTCCCTAATTTTTAACTTAGTTTATAGCTTGGCATGACAACTTATAAAACAATCCTTCTTAGAAGATTTTGTTACTAATTACTAATTTGTGTAAAATAAAAATTACTGAGATTGTTTCGGAGCACCATTTTTCCTCCAAAGGTCTGTGAGAGAGTTTGATGTTCTCAAAGGTAAAATTTCCTGAGGACACTGCCTCATTACTATTTTTCAAAACCTGTTAGGATGTGTTGAACCATAAAATGTGGTTTAAAAATAAAAATAAATTTATTTATTTTTTTATAATCAGTACTTTTTTATTGTGATATTGTGGGGTACAATTAAGGGTTAGGTATACAAATACATTTCGTTCAGGCACCCTTGTTGATAAGACATGTTTCCCCATCCCCAGACAAATATTTACTACTGTTCATCCCATCTCCCCCCCCAAATAGTTTCCAACTACTGTCAGTCATTTTCTTATACTATTACATTGGATGTTCAGGGTCCACTATATGAGTGAGAACATGTGATACTCGGATCTTTGATTCTGTGAGAGGTCACTCAGTATTATAGACACTAGTTCCAACCAGGTTGCTGCGAAATTCATGATTCTGTTCTTTTTTATGGCTGTGTAGTATTCCATCATGTATATGTACCACATTTTTAAAATCCAGTCCTCTTTTGATGGACAGTATGGTTGCTTCCAGGTTCTTGCTATTGTGAAAAATGTTGCGATAAACATATGTGTGCAGGTATCTTTTTTATAGAGTGATTTGAGTTCTTAAGGATATATTCCCAGTAGGGGGATTGCAGGGTCATATGGGAGGTTGATATTTAGAGCTTTTAGGAATCGCCACACTGCTTTCCACAGAGGTTGCACTAGTTTAACTCCCACCAACAGTGTAGAAGTGTTCCCTTTTTGCCACACCCTCTCCAGCAGCTGTTATTTTTTGAGATATTGACAATTGCCATTCTGACTGGAGTTAGGTGGTATCTCAGTGAGGTTTTGATTTGCATCTCCCTGATGATTAGTGAGGTTGAACTTTTCTTCATGTGTCTGTT
>NW_007034295.1:16785-35017 GCF_000164805.1 Carlito syrichta
AGCCAGTTTTCCCAGCACTATTTACTGAATAGGTTCTCCTCTCCCCAGTGGTAGGTGGTGGAGGCTTTGTTGAAGATGAGTTGGTTGAAAAATTGAGGTTTTGCTTCTGGAATCGCAATTCTATTCCATTGATCTATATGCCTGTTCCTATACCAATACCAAGCTGTTTTCATGATTGTAGCTTTATAGTAAAGTTTGAAGTCTGGTAATGTGATACCACCTGCTTTGTTTTTTTTTTTTCTGAGGATTATTCTGGCTATTCTTGGTCATTTGTGTTTCCATATGAAACCTGTGTTGTGTTTTCTGGGTCTGAGAAGAATGTTGCTGGTGATTTGATGGGTATTGCATTGAATTTGTAGATTGCCATAGGTAAGATGGACATCTTCACAATGTTGATACTTCCAATCCATGAGCATGGGATATTTTTCCACTTGTTTGTGTCATCTTTGATTTCTTTGAGCAGTGTTTTGTAATTTTCATTGTAAAGGTCTTTCACGTCTCTGGTTAGGAAGATGACAAGGTATTTAATTTTTTTTGTGGCTATTGTGAATAGAATTGTGGTTTTTATTTGGGTTTCTGTTTGTTTATTATTGGTGTAAAGAAATGTGATTGTCTTTTGCATATTTATTTTATACCCTGAGACTTTGCCAAAGGCTTTTATCAGTGCAAGGAGGTTTTTGACAGATTCTCTTGGTTTCAAGGTACACTCATATCGTCTGCAAAGAGAGATAACTTGACTTCCTCTTTTCCTATTCGTATACCCCTGATTGCCTTCTCTTCTCTGATTGCTCCAGCCAGGACTTCCAATACTATGTTGAACAGGAGGGGTGAGAGTGGGCATCCTTGTCTTGTTCCAGTTTTCAGGGGAAATGTTCCAATTTTTGGCTGTTTAGGAGTATGCTGGCTGTGGGTTTCTCGTAGATGGCTTTTACTATTTTGAGGTATGTTCCCTGTATGCCTAGATGTTCAAGGGTTTTTATCAAGAAGCGGTGCTGGATTTTATCAAAACCTTTTTTTGCATCTAATGATATAATCATGTGGTTTTTGTTTTGACATCTGTTGATGTATTTAATTACATTTATGGTTTTATGTATGTTGAACCAGCCTTGCATCCCTGGAATGAAGCCTACTTGTTCATGATGGATGCTTTTTGTGATGTGTTGTTGGATCCGGCTTGCTAGGATCTTGTTGAGAATTTTAGCATCTATGTTCATCAAAGATATTGGCCTGTAGTTATCTTTCTTTGTTGGATCTTTACCTGGCTTGGGTATCAATGTGATGTTGGCTTTGTAAAATGATTTGAGGTTAGTTCCATCTTATTCAATTGCCTGGAATACCTGCAGTAGGATTGGTATCAGCTCCTCCTTAAATGTCTTGTAGAATTCTGCTGGAAAGCCATCTGGACCAGGGCTATTTTTTGTTGGTAGTTTTCTTATTACGTAGTCGATTTCCTTGATTGTTATTGGTCTATTTAGGGTATCAATTTCTTCTTGTTTCAACCTAGGTAGGTTGTGTGATGTCAGAAAATCCTCCATTTCCTTAAGGTTTTCATGTTTGTTTCCATACAAGTGTACATAGTAGTCTCTAATGATCTTTTGTATTTCTTTGGGTTCAGATGTGACTTCATCTTTTGTGTTTCTGATTGTGTTTATTTGGGTTTTTTCTCTTTTTTTCTTGGTCAGTCTAGCTAGTGGACCATCGATCTTTTTTATTTTTTTGAAGAGCCAGCTTTTTGTTTCATTGATTTTTTTCTATTTTCTTTTTGTCTTGTATGTCTTGGATTTGGGCTTTTATTTTGGTGATCTGGATTCTACTGCTGAAATTAGGGTTTTTGTGGTTTTGCTTTTCCAACTTCCTTAGGTGGCTTGTTAGCTTGTTAATTTGTGATCCTTCCATTTTCTTCATGTACGTTTGTAGGTTTATAAACACCCCTCTTACTACAGCTTTCATGGCGTCCCAGACATTCTGGTAAGATGTTTCTTCATTTTCATTTGTTTCCAGGTATCTTTTGATCTGTTTTGATTTTATCATTGACCCAAGAGTTGTTTAGCATCATGCTGTTTAGTGTCCATATCTTTGTGGGTTTCGGGGGGACCTTGTTGGTGTTAATGTTTATTTTTATTCTACTGTGGTCCGAGAAGGTGCATGGTAAAATTTCGGTCTTTTTAAATTTGCTTACGCTTGATTTATGGCCAAGTATTTGGTCGATCTTAGAATATGTTCCATGCAGTGATCAGTAGAATGTGTATTCTTTGGTCTTTGGATGGAGTGTTCTGTAGGTATCAATTAAATCCATTTGGTCAAGAGTCACATTGAGGTTTTGGATCTCATTGCTGATTTTTTTTCCTGATGATCTGTCTAGGGTTGTGAGTGGGGTATTAAAGTCCCCAGTTATGATGATGTTAGAGTCAATATCTTTCTTTAGTTTTCCTAAAAGTTGCTTTATGAAAGTTGGCACACCTATGTTGGGTGCATATATGTTTAAGATAGATATTTCTTGTTGGTGGAGTGAACCTTTTATCATTATGTAGTGGCCCTCTGTAACTTTTTAAATTTTTGATAGCTTAAATGGTATTTTGTCTGAAATTATTATCGTGATTCCTCCTTTCTTTTATGTTCCATTCACCTGAAAATTTGTTTCCCATCCTCTTACTTTGAGACTCTATATGTCCTTTCTAGTGAGATGGGTCTCTTGAAGACAGTATATTGTTGCCTCGTGATATTTTATACATCTGCCATTCTATGTCTTTTCAGTGGTGCATTTAGTCCATTCACATTCAGGCTAATTATTGAAATGTGAGAATTCATCCCTATCATAGAGTTCTTATAGAGTTGCTGTTCTTCCACTTGGGTTTTTTGTCTTTTTTTTGGTTTAGGGGTTGGTTCATGTGTATTTTATTTTTTTTCCTGTACTCTTGTGAAGAACGTTGTTCTTTTTTTCCTTTTCTTCTGTGTTTAGTACTTTCTTAAGTGTTTCATGTGGAGGTTGTTTGGTGGCAGTGTAAGTTCTTAGGGATTGGATATCTGGGAAAGATTTTAATTCTCCCTTGCTGGTGAAGCTTACCTTGGTCGGGTAAGTAATTCTTGATTGAAATTGTTTATCTTTTAGGACTTTGAAGATAGGGCTCCAAGCTCTCCTAGCCTTCAGGGTTTCTGTAGATAAATCTCCTGCTATTCTAATTGGTCTTCCATGGTAGGTGATCTGGGCTTTTTCTCTTGCTGCCTTTAGGATTTTTTTCTTTTATGCCTACTTTGTTTAGGCAAATTATTATGTGTCTAGGAGTTGCTCTTCTCATTTGTTGTCTTGCAGGGGTTTTCTGAATTTCTTGTGTTGGAATTTTTGCATCACTGATTAGATAAGGGAAGTTTTCTTGAATGATCTCATGGAAAGTTTGTTCCAGTGTGGTCTCTGTCTCTGTTTCTGCCTCAGGAAGGCCTATTACTCTTAGGTTCGGTCTCTTGAAGTAATCGCTCATCTCTTGAAGGTTTTGTTCTGTCTTTTTAAGCTTATTTTCTTCATTTTTAAGAGTTTGGGTTAGTTCTATATTTTGGTCCCCAAGCTCAGATATTCTTTCTTCTGCTTGGGTAATTCTGCTTTCCTTGCTTATCAATTTGTTATTTATTTTATTCACAGTATTCTTTATTACTGTTATCTCAGATGTCAGCTCCTTCCTAGTTTCTTCTTGTGTCTCCTCAGTTCTTTTTAATCTCTCCATTAATGTCTTGATATCTAGATTTGCAGTTTGAGACCCTTGATTCTGGGGGCTCTTCATTGTTTGCATTCCGAAGTCAGTCTTCTCAGTGTCTGCCCTCCCAGGGGTCTGGGCGAGACCCATACTCTTCTTTTGGTTTTTCTTCATTTGTGTAGATTTTTCTCTCTCTCCCCCTTTCCCTCCTCTTCTTTAATTCTGTTTTTGAGGGAAGGTGGTGTGGCTTTTGTTTCACTTGTGCAATATCCTGTTCTTCCTTATGAGGGTCTTCTGGCTTTGTTCACTTTTGAGGTTGGAGTGTGGGCTGTGGGCTGTACTTTTTGCAGTTTTGAGGTTTGATTGAGGGAAAAGCTGTGGTTCAGAATGTATATGCTGATTCTAGCATCCACCAACAGGTATATGAGCACACTGGAACCTATTTCCCACTGCCTTACAATCTGTCCGTGCAGCGGTATTTAGGCTTGCTCCCTAGATTTAAAGGGGGTATAAAAGAGGACAATAATGGAGGAAGGGGGGGTCGATAGGAAGTTAGAAAGAGAGAAGAGTGAGAGGGAAAACAGACATACATACCAACTATCAGGTGAGAAAGAGACACAAGGCCAGTGAGAAGTGAATAAAGACACGTAGGAAAGATCCCCTAAAGAATACTGGTAGCTACACAGAGACAAACCAATAAAAGCATGAAACAGTGTAAGTCAGAAAGCAAACAATAAAAGTGATCAAAACAAACAGTCAAAATGATAAAATCAAAAGTCAAAATAAGAGATCTGACTAAAGTCACTTCAGCTCTGATCTCCAGCCTCTCCCCTTTGTTTTTTGTTGCAGGCAGCTAGATTTACTCACAGTTTGGGTTTTTTTTTTTAAGCCTGCTGCCTGGGAGTTGCTTTTGTCTGATTCAGCATAGGGGTGGGCCTTTGTCTCTTGTTTAGTGACATTATCTTAGGAACCCATGTGGGGATTGTTGATAGGTGGGTGGGGCAATGGAAATCTCTGCCTGGAGAATGACCGAGGTAGTAGTTTCACTTTTGCAGATCATTTCTCTCCCCTTATCTGGGTCCCCAAGCTTGGGGCCTCATGCTGAGTGCCTCAGCCAGGGTGGGCCCAGAGCTCCAGAGCTCCAAAGCTCCAAAGGTCAGGTGGTAAGCGGTGAGAGTGGCCGTGGGCCCCCTACAGGTTACTTCAGCTAGGAATGGGACCTGTGTCTCTGAGGGGCGGGTGCCCAGAGCCTCCCTGAGTTACCAGCGACTTGGTCCTGGGTGCTGGGTGAGAGACGATGTAGCCAGGGAGGGAACCAAGACCTGAGACTCCTTTCTGTGAGTCACATATGGTGGAACAGTAGCAACCAGGGTCGCAATATCTGACCCTGTGTGGGACCGAAGGTCCCCGGGCCTTGGACCAGTGCAGCTGGTGGTGGGCTGGGGGATGGGGGAAGAAAAGTAAGAGTCTTTTTGGGAACTCACTTTTGGAGAACCTCACAAGTCCACCTATGCCATCTCCATCTTATCGAAACTTCCAATAAATTTTTTTTGTAGGGGATATTTACTTTAAGTCACATATAATTATTATTCATATTACTCATACATATTGAGTCATCTGAGCTCAATTGGTGAAACATCTAATAAATTTAAATTTCATATATTATATTTATTTAATATAAGGAGCAAAATGCATACACCAACAATGCCAAAATATTATAAAGCAAAGCCTGAAACAAATATATGAAAATTCTAATTTGCAAGAAATTTTCTCAGTTAGAAATCAGTTTAGTTTCTTTCCTAAGTATTCTATAGATTATCTCATCTATAATATTTGCACAAGTCTAAAAGCTACATCATCTTGCATCATCAAGTCTTATGAATGTTTTGCTACTGTCCTTAAGTAAATTTACAACTAACATTTGTGTTAAAGTAATAGAAATTGAATAAGGAGGAGTAAAACACCACAGTATTTAGTTTATACCCATGTTTGGTATGTAGTATAAGGTGTATATGACTGTCATTATTTTGATTCCTGTATCATAATTGTGAGATTGTCTGCTCATTACTAAATTGTGTTTTTGTTAACTTTGTGTTCCTCCATGGCTCCCATGTAACAGGTGCATAGTGAATACTTATTGATACAAATAAACTATCTATAGTCTAGTCATATTTTTCCATCCCACTTAAACTTGGCTAGGCCTGAGAGAGAAACTTAATTAACTGCTTTAGGATATTTTTTCTCCTGGAATATGCATATAAACAAACCAACACAGCTTGCTCTCAGTGTTCTCTTCAAGAAGTTTGTCTTCCTGTGTCTGCCAGTCCAAAGCCATTATATGATGAACTTGAGCCAATCAAAAATTGCTTTAAATTACCAAGAGGAGGCCTAAAACCCTATAACCCTTCCTGAATTTTGCTTTTTTGAGATTCAATTATGCCCTAGCAAAGTGGTATTCTTCCTTTCTACAGTAAATCTTGTTAAGTTTAATTATCAGCAGGTATTTTTTATTGATCTTTTGAGAACTTGCTGGTCAGTCAATCTGGTTATTCCTGTAAGTGCAAATAGATATATCCTCCTCAGCATATCTCAAGCTTTTTCCTCAGTAGCAGCTCATTCCCCTGAAGCTCACGGATCCTTGGACTATAGTAGTAATATATATGCCCTGTATTTTGTCTAAGATCAAATTTTCTTTCTTCAAGTTTTCAAATATAAATTCATTTTTAAAGATTTTTTTGATTATCTGGATTGGAGTAAGAACTGTAAGCCTTGGAGAACATGCACTTGGTAACCTGCCTCACTACAGAATCAGTAGTTTTTTTCTTTTTTCTGTGCATTGTTGTTAACACTTGCTTTTATGGACTTATAAGAGGAAGTTCATAAGGAAGAGGACGGATGTAGATCCCACAAGTTCTTCTCTCCAGACTGTCCAAAGAGCTGGTCGCACTCAATTGCACTCCTTATAAGACAAACTTTGCCTGAGTCATCTTTTCCATGTAGTAAAAGGGCTTATTTTTAATCTAGTGTCATTGAAAGCAGATATTTATATAGTTTTTTTCCTACCTAGAGGATGTGCTATGTCTCCAGCTGACAGTGAGTTCTGCAGATATGTGTTTTGCAAAAATATCATTTTCACAAGCTAGTCCTTTTTTTAATGGTTGTTCACTGGTTGTATAATTCAAACATCTGCCTGCTTCATCTTTTAACATATGTGCATAAGGCACCAACAGACGAAATGCCAGGAAGGACTATAAAAAATTGCACTGGTCATTTAGGAGAAGCTTGCTATGAATGATAAGGTTCATTTAAAAACACATAAAAGAGATAACTGTATTTAACATAAGTGAAATCTCACATCGATTCTTCTTTTTTTTTTCCCTTCCCTTTTTCTATCTTTGGCAAAAGAATAATGATTGATTTTTATTTGGGGAAAATGACTTTTTCCTCTGTATAAGAAGAAATGTTAGAAACATAAAGCTTAAATTACAAAGTATTTGAATATTTTTTATTTGTAAATGCAGAGATTTATTTATATTTTTTAAATAATGTATATTCTTAAAGCTAAGAAATAGTTGGGCATGAAAAATGGTTGGACTTTGACATAAAACAACTCTATAATTTATTCTTTCATGTGTCATGTAAAAACAATCTTTGCTCAATAGAAAATAACTTGGTTTAACTTCTTATAATTTTAGTCCTTCAAAATTTATTTAATCAAAATCTATTTATTTCTGAGTCGAACAAGTTGTCATTATTTTTACAAATTGTTCAATATCACATGAATTAGAAATATGCTTAACTGAATCAAACTGTGAAAGCAGATTTTTAGAAAGAGTTTAGTCAAATAAAATTTTATAATCTTTCTATAAAGAGGGAAATATATTGGATTCAATTATACTTTTTGGATATTTATTCAACTGTTAGATTGCAAATGAATATGAAATTATGACAATTTTAAAAAATAGGTAAAGAAATGCTAATAGAAAAAAGATACAAGCACTGATGATTAAGCAATGTTAACACTCATGCTGCTTATTTTTATAAATAAAATGGTTATAGATAAACATGATGTAAAAATTCCTTTAAATGTTTGGCAGTATTCACACACCCAGACATGCACATATATTTATTACATTAAATTCTGTTAAAGTGATAAAAAATGCTCATGAAAAAATAGTTTAGTGAATATGTCCCATTGTCTGTCTTCTAGTTTTCCTTTTTATCCATAAAAACAACAATTTTGTCTTAGATTAAAGTTGGTTAACAAGTAAATGGTTAAAGGCTATTAAATATAACAACTGTAGGGTTGTTAATATGTGTTAAGAAAATGAGTATGGCTGATTTCTTACAGAAATTGTTACAGTGTATTAAAGGTGTAAGTTGAATGAGACTAATATTTGTTTTTATTTTATCTTTTTTTTTTAGACACTCTGTCACCCAGGCTGAAGTGCAGTAGATGATCATAGCTCACTGCAGCCTAGAACTCTTGTGCTTAAGTGATCCTACAGCTTCAACCTCCTGAGTAGCTGGGACTATAGGCACGTGCCACCACACCCAGCTATTTTTTTATTTTCTTAGAGATATGAGGTCTCACTATGTTGCCCAGGCTGGTATAGAACTCCTGACTCAAGCAGTCTTCTTATCTTGGCCTCCTTAAGTGCTGCTATTGCAGGCATGACCCCTCACACCTGGTGAGACCCTCTTTAGCATATTTAATATGCTAAAACAGCAAATATTTTAGGCTAAAGTTCAAAGTTAAATTATTCTTTTATTTAATCATTATATTATGCATATGTATGTCTAAACAAGTACATAAAAATATGTTAAGATTAAATTCAAAAGAATTGTCTGTCTCAAGAAAACCTCACTCCCAGAAGGTAAAACTGTGAACCATTGACAACAACTCATATAAGTAAACTGAGTTTTTTCTTCAAAATTTCATTCAAGACACTATTCTGTCTTCTAATCCAAAACTAGGATATGATAAACTAAACTCCATCCACAGACAAAGTCCACCTTGCAAAGTCCACCTCTGAGTCACCAACCCAAGTTGCCCAACCACAGGAATATTTCCCAGATTTCCTCATATTGAGAAACCAGTAAGACTCCGCCAAGGTGTCATTCTCTATTATTTTAATAAGTTTAATAAACTTAGTTTCTTTTGCTCAATGATTTTGTTTGGTGGTCATTTGTGGATTCAAAAGTTAGAGGCATGGATAATTAAAACAAAATTATGTGATACAAATGGATAATTTTAATCAAAGGTATTATGCTAATTAGAATTCTTTAAAAGATCATAGAATTTTGAAATGCAAACTTTATCAGATTTTAACTTTAATAGTAAACTTGCAGCATTTTAATTTTTTACTATACAGTCAATCAATGTACTATCTACCTTGAAGTAATACTTCAGTGAGATGAAAACATACAGGGTAGAGTCCTATTTGAAAATATAATTTTAAAATATAATGTGACTTCTCTGTTATCGACAGATTAATTGTGAATATAAGAATTTTTACTATTTCTTCTTAAAAAGATTGAACTGAAAGCCAGGTCATTCATCAGCAGTGTATCTGCTATATGTCGAGGGTATGACAGAATGGGAACACTTACAACCCAAATTAAAATGTCTCATGGTAGTCTCCCAAGTGATTCAGAAACAGAAAAAAATAAAGGCCAAGGTCAGAAAAATGTCACCATTTGAACAAGCTGTCAAGTAGCCTCCAAGGAAACATATCCAGATGACTTTTTAATAAGTAAAATAAGTCATTTAAGTGAAAGGGTACAATTTAAATGTGCCTTAATTATGCTTATTATGGGTTAAAGTAAAGAATTTGGTTTTTGTTTCCTTTGGAAAGAAAGAATATAGCTTCTTGTTCCTCTAATTCTCTCTACTCTCCCAAAATTTGAGTTGGGGTTTAATACATTGCCCCAAAACTATTATTTCAAAATAAATTCCTAATTTGACCTGACTTGTTAGGGGAGAAGAGTAATTACAATGTGTCAGTTAATACTGCAGTCCTTCTTCAGAGGTGACTTGAAATGAGCACATCCAGGGATTTGCTCTTGTTCTCTTTATCGATTGATAGACTTGAACAACCCACTTGTTGACTTATATGTAAGTTTCAAATCTGATCACATTTTGCCATTAATATATATGTTAATATGAATTATTAACTCTCAAAATTTACAAAGGCTGTAAACATGCATTTTAATATTTTTTCAAATATGGGATTCAACAATCTTAAAGACTTGAAAATTTACAAGTAACTGAAGAAAATAAAGTTTTTATAGTAATAGAGGGAGTGGGTGATATAATCAATTATTTACTCACAGTGGATGAACAAATAATGCATACCACACTTCCTGCCCAAGTCACTAATATAGAAACTGATGAGGAGGTGAAGCCCTGTAGTTAGAAACAGAGACAGAGAGACGCAGACAGATCTTGGAACATGTTAACTTCAGGGTTATAGAAACACTAAACTTTAACCCTACAGACAGTAAAAACCTCATGCATAGGCTCTACTGACTTAGTGTCTCCATAGAAGTGCCATAATTGAGTTGCAGTGTAAGGCAGTACCCTTGTCTTTTATCAAAGATTATTCTAAGAAACAGCCACATGAAGAAAGTTTCACTACCTTCAGCAAAATTGCAGATACAGATAATCATTATGCTAGTTAATGTCACTTTTTAAAATTTTACACAATAAATTTTTAAAAATCTAATGTTGTATCTACTTACTGACCTATTGAAGGTATAGTTTAATGTCATATACATCTTCCTAGTATGTTGTTTGTATGCATAAACATACACAGTCTGTCTCGTTCTTCCTTTCCTTCCTTCCTCCCTTTCTCTCTCTCTCTTTCCTTTCTTTCCTCTGTCTCTCTATTTCTGTCTCTCTCTCTCTTGCTTGCTGGCCTGTTTGCTTTTTCTCTCTCTCTCCTCCTTTTCTCCTTTAATCTCTTCCCCTTTCTCCCTTTCTCTTCCTTCCTTCCTTTCTTCCTCCCTCCCTCCCTCCCTCCTTCCCTCCTTCTCTCCTTCCCTCCTTCCCTCCCTCCCTTCCTTTCTTTCTTCTCTCTCTCTCCTTCCTTCCTCCTTTTTTTTTTTTAAAAACTCACTTAACCCATCATGTCTTGTTTTTTTAACTTATTATTTTGGAAAAATAGGATTAAACTGATTTCTTTTTTCTTTAGCTCCTTATCTTATTTCCTTCTTCTTTTAATTAATTTTATGCACTTACATGTTATTATTTTGCTGTTACTTGTTCAGATTTATGTGTACATTTCAAACAAACATAACTTTTTTTGAATTTCCAGTTCCTCAATACATTTTCAGAGAATTATATATTTCAGAGAAAATCTATAGCAGTGGCACACACATGTCACTTACTTGTAGATTATGAAACTCAGCATCAAAAATCAACTTGCCAAACCTCACTGACAGTTAATGGTGCAGGAAGAATTTTGATGTCTCTGCAAAGAGATGCCACTCTTCATTTCATGCCACATTTGTGGAGGAGCACAAGGCATGCATCCTGTCTAAATTCCATCCCCTCTGCCTGTCACAGTGCCTAGAACTCAGACTTGTTTAAATATACACATTGAGTTTTAGAGGCTTTGCTTTTTCTATCCTTAATGTAGAATCTACAATGCAGGGATGATCTTCAACCTTGTTTGTTAAGAAGAGAAAGTACTAGAAATTTGTGCTTTCAAAAAGGTACCCAGAGCAGAAACATAAATACAGAAAGGAAAGTTCACATAAAAGAGGATTGTCCCAGTATGTGTCAGTGTTAATGTAGAACACAAAACAAGGTAAATGTGTTCTACAAATTGCTTTTGATATCTATTTCATCATCATAATTATCTAATGATTTCTTTTTAAAACGCCCTTTATAAGACTAATGTAGAAAACTTCCAATAAGAATCATCAATCTAGAAAAAGAATCAACTGCAAAAGAAAAACCTTTAAAGATTAAAATGGTTAATGATAATGAAGAGATTCTGAAACAACATCTAGTAATGAAAATTATCTGATTTTAAAATTGCTATGCAGTTATTAGAGAAATTTGAGAGACTTCATTCTGGATTTATCTATTCTGTACAAAACGGAATCAATTAAAATATAAACTTTTCATAGGAAAATAATACAGAAATACCAAGAAGGAACATCTTTTTGGTTGTAGTCTTTCATGAGAAATTTTGGGATGCTAGTAATATTAGAATATATTTCAAGGTTCATGATAAATGATTGCAGAGCTAATTGCCTGGAGAATGGAAGACAACTGGCAGGTATCATATCATAACCAAACAAAAGTGAAATTTTCCTTACATATTTAAAAATGAGTAAAATGTGAGAAAGTAAAATAAATTTATGGGCAGTGGATAATGATGATGTAACATCATAAGTACCAAATGAAATGGTATTCAGTTCATCCCAGAAGACATGAAAGCATTACCAAATTTTATCAGTGAACTTAGAGGTATCTGCTACTACATCAAGTAAAGGTGTATTTTCTGCCTGATGCACAGAGTTCACTACTAGATTTAGAGCTGTACATGCAGAAGAGATGATGCTGTAAAATTCAAGTGAATCAACTTTCGGCAA
The DNA here is from genome assembly GCF_000164805.1 of Carlito syrichta. Taxonomy (NCBI): domain Eukaryota; kingdom Metazoa; phylum Chordata; class Mammalia; order Primates; family Tarsiidae; genus Carlito; species Carlito syrichta. Next base: position 29,079 of record NW_007034295.1, read on the forward strand.
GAAATAAGCACAGCTATTGAAAAGAGAACAAATTCACTTTATATATATAAATATATATATATATATTTTTTTTTTTTTTTTGAGTTGGAGTCTCACTCCGTCATCCAGACTGGAGTGCAGTAGCATGCTCCTGGCCACCACAGCCTCAACCTGCTGGGCTCCGGCGATCCTTCTGCCTCAGCCTTCCAAGTAGCTGGAACTACAGGTGCACGCTACCATGCCTGGCTAATTTTTGATTTATGTTAGAGATGAGGTCTCTCCAAGTTGCCGGGGTGGGTCTCGAACCTGCGGGCTCAGGCAATTCAATCACCTTGGCCTCCCAAAGTGCTGGGATTACAGGCTGAACCACCAAGCCTGGACCACTTAATATATTTTTAATGTAGAAGATAAATTCTGGATATTCAAGTATGCCAAAATTCATTTACATAAACTATTCATTTATGAGAATCTATCTTCATGTACTATCAAGTTACTAAAATACAATATATGGAATAATAATGAAAACTGGAAAACATCATAATTTGAGTGGGAGAATTGAATTATGAAGATGTATTTTTTTTTGAGTTGGACAAATTACTCCTGTAAATTTAGGCATTTTCTTGTTTTTTTTTTTGAATTGGAGTCTCACTTTGTCGCCCAGACTGGAGTGCAGTGGCCGCTCCCGGCCACCGCAGCCTCAACCTGCTGGGCTCCAGCGATCCTTCCGTCTCAGCCTGCCGAGTAGCCGGAATTACAGGCATGCGCTACCACGCCCGGCTGATTTTTTGATTTATTGTATAGATGAGGTCTCACTGCCCAGGTGGGTCTCGAACCCGCGGGCTCAGGCAATCCACTCACCTCAGCCTCCCAAAGCGTGGGATTACAGGCTGAGCCACCGAGCTGGGCTGAAGATACATTTTCAATAGTGATATTCATAAGAATATATGAATTAGTTTTTTACAATTTATTTTTAGAATTGTAAGGGTACATCTGAGGATTTTACATGCAGGGTGGATCAATCCTGTTTCTGTGAATATGTGCAGAAGAACATAAATCACTCTAATATAAAGCACCTGCACATGTGTGTTCATTGTAGTACTATTCACATTAGGAAAAGAATTCCTCCAATAACCTGAATGAACATGAGAAAAGACTCTTCCCAATAGGGCTTCAAGATGAGTTCACAGCCCAAATTCTGCCTGGAATCATCCTTGTGAGTTTCTAAGAAGTGAATCCAGTGGAGCCATTTCCAGGTTATTAATCCACAGAAACATTGATCATATGAGCTGTTTCAAGTGATTAAATTTGTGGTAATTTGTTGTGCAAGAATAGAAAATGAACTTATTTTATGGCTGTGTAGTATTGCATTGTGTATATGTAGCATATTTTCCTTATCCAGTCCACTTTTGATGGGTATCTGTGTTGGTGTCAGGGAAAAGGAAACACTTCTTCACTATTGGTGGGAGTGTAAACTAGTGCAGCCTCTGTGGAAAACAGTGTGGCAATTCTTAAAAGATCTAAAAATCAACCTCCCATAAGACTCCACGATTCCCCTACTGTGAATATACCCAGAGGATCTCAAATGACTCTATGAAAAATATACCTGCACACATGTTTATTGCAGCATTACTTACAAAATCAAGAACATGGAACGAAACATGCTGTCCATTGAAAGAGAACTGGATTTTAAAAAGTACATATACATGATGGAATATTATGCAGCCATAAAGAAGGAAAAACTTATGAACTTCACAGCAACTTGGATGGACATAGAGGCTATAATACTGAGTTATCTATCACAGAAAGAAAAAGCAAGTATCACATGTTCTCACTCATAAGCACCTTGAACAACTATTATAATACTATAAGAAAGGGATTGGCAGTAGTGGGAAACTGCCAGAGGAGGGTGGGCGGGATTGGCAGTAGTGGGAAACTGCCAAGAGAGGGTGGGGCACACCTCATCAACAAAGGTACCTGCAGAGTGAACTTTTGTATATATAACCCAGAATGATATCCCACATATTTAAAATAAAAATTTGAAAAAAGAGAAAATAAAAGAAAATGAAAACAATAGTTAAAATCAAAGTCATTCATAAGTAAATTTTATATTAAAATATCAATTTTATATATTTGGAAGTAAAACTGATTTTTCTTGAAAATGAAAAGGTATATTGATTAAACTGAACAATAAAATAAAGATATACATGTAAATATAATAAAATATAAACTCTCCATGTAACATATATTTACTTTCTTAGCAAGTTTTAACATTGATTAATTTGAAACTATCTGGCAACTTAAAAACCCAAAGGTCTTCTTATTTTTCCAAGTATGCATAGCCGTGTATGAACAGAATCTGGCCTCCTGAAAAATACTGTCCTGTTATTTTCCTGCTCCTTTCATTACAGTGAGCACTGGGAGTCATTCTGAGATTATAGCCAAGTGAACAATGAATCTATAAGTAGTTAGTAGACAGTACTTTTTAGTCATTTTGTAGCTCAGGCATAAAGCAGTATAATATAATAAAGTTTCTGTCTTGGAAGTCAGTCAGACTTAGATTTCAGTAGTGGTTCTACCTCCTACTAACTTTGAAATTTTAGAATTTAATTAACTTTTGGGCTTTTGTTTTATTATAGTATACATTATGTAAAAGAGAGTTATTATTATCTCTGATTCCAGTAAATGCATAGTGCAGTTGAAAGACTGGCATAAGATTTCTTATATAAGAAAAAGAAATAACTTGTGAAATATAAAGCATAGTGAATTGTTATGATAAAGTTCATATAAGAAAAACATTCAAAACCAACATACAATTTTTGGAGTAAAAGGTGATATTACAAAATGAAATGTGTCATTAAAATCTTCTGGTTCTCTGACTTGAATCTGAAACATGCTAAATATTGGCAGACAATAGGAGGGAGGTTCAAAGTTAAACCAAATATAATCTTTGTCCTCAATAGAAGGTAGCACATGTAAATCAGCCAACATACTGTAGTGCCAGAAAATATAGATGTAAATCATAAAACTAACTGAAGAGAGTGAAAAGGTTTGGTTATTACTGTGCATATGTATGTTGTGGGTAGGCAGGCAGTGAGTATGTGTAATACAGCAAGAGTTAGAAAACAGTGAAGTTGACAGAGAAAGAGATGCTTGAGAACTGAATTAAAACTTGCCCTTAGAATCCTATAATTTTACTAACATTTTTTATGATCTGTCATTTTATGTCTGCAATTTTGTATTTCATGACTATGTTTCAACAAAAATGTAAGTTCCATTAGCTCATGTCTGTCTTACTCACTATTTAAAAATAAATTTTATTGTCCATATTTAGTGTATACAACATGATGTTATATGATATATATATACATAGTAAGATGCCTACTGTAGTAAAACTGATTAATACATCCATTATTTCACATGATTTCACTATTTTCCTCCCTGTGGCAAGAGCGGCTATCAACTACTTATTTAGCAAAGACCCTTAATATAATACACTGTTTTTAATGACAGTTCTCATATTGTGCATTAGATCTTTTGACTACCTAGATGTCTTCTGTCTTGTAATTTTTTACCTATATATCCTCATTTCCTGCTCCCAACCCTTCACCCTGGTAACCTCTATTTTATTCTCTATCTCTATATATTTTAATTTTTTTAACATTTCACATGTAAATGGAATTATGTAATTTTTTTTCTGTTTCTATCATTTTTACTTAGCACAATGTCCTCCAGGTACACCTAAATGGCAAGATACACAATAGTATATCAAAAGTTTATTACCTCAATCTGTGAGGAAATCTGCCCATGAAGACTTTGGTTTACATGTTGAAATCTTTTTTTTTTTTTGATTTTGAGATTATAGTCATCTTGAGTCACAGTTTCTTAGAGTGCATGGGAACTATAGTAAAATTGTAAAATGAGGATATATTTGAAAATTACCCTCCCCCAAAATTGGATTGCTTATTGAGAGTCAGCAGATGTTATTTTTTAAATAGACTGTGCTAGTTCAGAAAAATGTTGTTCTTGAAATAGATTAAACATACATTTTGGGGGGGGGCAAGATGGCGATGGGGCAGCACTGCCTGTGAAACTCTCCACCGAGGAGAACGCAAAGAGACTCTGATTCTCACCCCGGAGTTTGCGGATCCCATCGTCTGCAGCCTGCTCTTCACACGGAGCTCTAAGGCAGACTTTGCTGAGGCATCACCAAGGTCTGGACAGCTACTGTGATGGCTGCTGCTGCTGCCGTTCTGACCAGCAGCCATTCCACATTGCACCGCCAGTGCCTGGGGCAAGCCGCGGCCTCCTCTCAGGCAGTGGAACTGCGCGGCCTCCTCTGAGGCGGCGGAGGCTCTGTCGCACCCCCACTCCAAGGCGGCAGAGGCGCCATAACGGCAGCCTCCTCTTCCAAGGCGGCCGAGACTCCGCCCTCCACCTCCTCCTCCAAGGCGGCCGAGCCTCTGCTCCCTCCTCTGAGGCAGCGGAGCCTCCACCTACTCCTCCGAGGCAGTCAAGCCTCTGCCTCCTCCTCCAAGGCAGCCGAGACTCCGCCCTCTGCCTCCTCCTCTGAGGTGGCCGAGCCTCCACCTCCCCCTCCAAGCTGGCAGAGCCTCCACCTCCTCCTCCTCCGAGGCAGCTGAGCAGCCACTTCCTCCGAGGCAGCGGCTGCACAGAGACGGCCATTACACATTGCACTGCCTGTGCCAGTGGCCCAGCTGCCACCAAGGCAGACATTCCACATCACACTGTCAGTGCCTGAGGGGTGGGCAAGCAGCTGAGATAAAGAGCATCTGGAGCGAGGGATAACAACACCTGCTGGCGATTCAAGCCCACCACCAGCAAGCGCTGGTCCCAGACCTGGGGTCCCTTGGTCCCACACAGGGCCCGATACTGTGACCCCCTGCTGCTGCTGTTCCACTGCATGTGTGGGAGTCTCGGGTCTCAGCAAGCTCCCTAGCTACATCATCTCTCATTGTCACCAAGATGCTGGTCACTCAGAGAGGCTCTGGACACCCACCCCTCAGAGACACTGGTCCCATTCCTGGTTGAAGTACCCTGTGGGGGCCCAGAGCCACTCTTGCCACTCACCACCTGCCCATTGGAGCTTTGGAACTCTGGAACCCCGGGCCCACCCTGGCTGAGGCACTCAGCCTGTGACCCCAAGCTTGGGGACCCAGACAAGTGGAGAGAAAGGGATCTATGAAAGAGAACCTGCCTCTGCCTTTCTCCAGGCAGAGATTTCCATTACCCTGCCCACCTATCAACAAACTCCACCTTGGTTCCTAAGGTAACGTTGCTAAACCAGAGAGAAAGCCTCACCACTAACCCGAATCAGATAAAAGCAACTCCCAGGCAACCAAACCCAAACTGTGAGTAAAACCTAGCTGTCTGCAATGGAAAAACAAAGGGAAGAGGCCGAGATCAGAGCTGAAGTGTTTTTAGTCTGATCTCTTATTGTGACTTATGATTTTATTACTTTGACTGTTTATTTTGATCATGATTATTGTTTGACTTCTGACCTACACTGTTTCATGTTTATATTGATCTGTTTCTGTGTAGCTATCAGTATTCTTTAGGGAATCTTTCTTACGTGTCTTCCTCTACTTCCCTCCGGCCTTGTGTCTCTTTCTCACCTGATAGTTGGTATGTATGTCTGTTTTCCCTCTCACTCTTCTCTCTCTTTAACTTCCTATTGACTCCTTCTTCCTCCATTATTTTCCTCTTTGATACCCCCATTTTAATCTAGGAACCAAGACTACATACTGCTGAATGGACTGATTGTAAGGCAGAGGGAAATAGGTTCCAGTGAGCTCATACACCTGTTTGTGGATGCCAGAATCAGCAATACACGCTGAACCACCGCTTTCCTCTCAATTAAACCTCAAAACTGCAAAAAGTACAGATTGCAGCCTACACTCCAACCTAAAAAGTGAACAAAGCCAGAAGACCCTCATAAGGAA
>NW_007034295.1:35114-35507 GCF_000164805.1 Carlito syrichta
ACTCCTAGACACATAATAATTCGCCTAAACAAAGTAGGCATAAAAGAAAAAAATCCTAAAGGCAGCAAGAGAAAAAGGCCAGATCCCTGTAGGCTAGGAGAGCTTGGAGCCCTATCTTCAAAGTCCTAAAAGATCAACAATTTCAACCAAGAATAACTTAGCCGAGCTAAGCTTCATCAGTGAGGGAGAATTAAGATCTTTCCCAGATATCGAATCTCTAAGAACTTATGCTGCCACCAAACACTCTATATGAAACACTTAAGAAAGTACTAAACACAGAAGAAAAGGAAAAAAGAACAACATTCTTCAAAAGAGTACAGGGAAAAGAATAAAATATACATGAACCAACCCAAAAACCAAAAGAAAGACAAAAAAGAACCAAGTGGAAGAACA
>NW_007034296.1:0-344 GCF_000164805.1 Carlito syrichta
AGGGTCAGGGACAGGGTCTGGGCCTGGGTCTGGGTCTGGGCCTGGGCCTGGGCCTGGGCCTGGGTCTGGGCCTGGGCCTGGGTCTGGGTCTGGGTCTGGGTCAGGGTCTGTGTGGGTCGGGTCAGTCAGGGTCTGGTCTGGGTCTGGGTCTGGGATTGGGTCTGGGTCTGGGTCTGGGTCTGGGCCTGGGTCTGGGTCTGGGCCTGGATCAGGGTCAGGGTCAGGGTCAGGGACAGGGTCTGGGCCTGGGTCTGGGCCTGGGCTGGGTCTGGGTTCGGGTCTGAGTCAGGCTCTGCCTGGGTCGGGTCAGTCAGGGTCTGGGTCTGGGCCTGGGCCTTGGTCTG
>NW_007034297.1:0-888 GCF_000164805.1 Carlito syrichta
CAAAGTAGGCATAAAAGAAAAAATCATAAAGGCAGCAAGAGAAAAAGGCCAGATCATTTACCATGGAAGACCAATCAGAATAGCAGCAGATTTATCTACAGAAACCCTGCAGGCTAAGAGAGCTTGGAGCCCTATCTTCAAAGTCCTAAAAGATAAACAATTTCAACCAAGAATAACCTACCCAGCCAAGCTAAGCTTCATCAGAGAGGGAGAATTAAAATCTTTCGCAGATATCCAATCCCTAAGAACTTATACTGCCACCAAACCACCTCTACTTGAAACACTTAAGAAAGTACTAAACACAGAAGAAAAGGAAAAAAGAACAACGTTCTTCACAAGAGTACAGGGAAAAGAATAAAATATACATGAACCAACCCCAAAACCAAAAGAAAGACAGAAAAAAAAAAAAAACAACTGGAAGAACAACAACTCTATAAGAACTCTTTGATAGGGAGGAACTCTCACATTTCAATAATTAGCCTGAATGTAAATGGACTAAATGCACCACTGAAAGACATAGAATGGCAAATTGTATAAAATATCACCAGGCAACAACATACTGTCTTCAAGAGACTCATCTCACTAGAAAGGACATACACAGACTCAAAGTAAGAGGATGGGAAACAAATTTTTAGGCGAATGGAACACAAAAGAAGGGAGGAGTCGTGATCCTAATTTCAGACAAAATACCATTTAAGCTATCAAAAATTAAAAAGATACAGAAGGCCACTACATAATGATAAAAGGTTCACTCCATCAACAAGAAATATCTATCCTAAACATATATGCATCCAACATAGGTATGCCAACTTTCATAAAGCAGCTTCCAGGACAACTAAAGAAAGATATTGACTCTAACACCATCATAACTGGGGACTTTAATACCCC
>NW_007034298.1:0-421 GCF_000164805.1 Carlito syrichta
ATAATTCATATGAGTTTCATATGTCTAAACTTTAATTTTTATATGATCTAGTGATTGGACGTTAATACTATGCTATATCCTATTAAGCTAACACCTTATCATTAAATCTTATAATTATCATTAACGTATGATTTTTAAAATCATAACACCATAATTCTCATTCTATTCTAGTAAAACGATGGCTTAACCCAAAACTTAAATCTTTTTTCCTAGTATATTAATGCATGGCTATGTGTAAAATTTCCTATTGTCATATTAGAAGGAAAACAGCACCATTGGGAAAATTTCGGTATACTAATCAAAGGATCTTAAAATTGGCCTACAGGAATAGGAACTAAAGTCATAATCTGAGAAAAGGAAACTTAAAAGTTTAAACAAAACTTAAAAGTTTTCTATGAATGCTTATTACTGTTTCAATCTT
>NW_007034299.1:0-497 GCF_000164805.1 Carlito syrichta
GGCGACAGTGAGACTCCAACTCAAAAAAAAAAAAAAAAAAGAGAACAGCCCTTCAAGAGTGGCTTAAGAACATTCTAAGAACATAAATGAAAGAGCAGTTCTACCATCACAAAAGCATAGGCAAGCATAGTTAACTGACCATACAAATCAACCATACAGCATAAAATACAAAACAGTTCCTTAACAACAATATGAAAGGAACAGAACCCCATATCTCAAAAATTAACTTAAACATGAACACACTGCACATGGCACTCAAAAGGCAGAGTGTCAAATTGGATAAAGAAGCATGATCCAGCCGGGCTCGGTGGCTCAGCCTGTAATCCCGCCCTTTGGGAGGCCGAGGTGAGTGGATTCCCTGAGCCCGCGGGTTCGAGACCCGCCTGGGCAACTTGGCAAGACCTCATCTCTACAATAAATCAAAAATCAGTCAGGTCGGTGGTAGCGCATGCCTGTAATTCCGGCTACTGGGAAGGCTGAGGCGGAAGGATCGCCGG
>NW_007034300.1:0-340 GCF_000164805.1 Carlito syrichta
GTGGCACAGTGTTGAAAGTGGACTGGATGTGTATGTTTCTGTTCCACAAGTCAAAGACTAGAAGGGGCTAAGCCGGGCTCGGTGACTCAGCCTGTAATCCCACGCTTTGGGAGGCTGAGGTGAATGCATTGCCTGAGCCCACGGGTTCAAGACCCTCCTGGGCAACTTGGTGAGACCTCATCTCTACAATAAATCAAAAACTAGCTGGGTATGGTAGTGCCCGCCTGTAGTTCCAGCTACTTGGAAGGCTGAGGCGGAAGGATCATTGGAGCTCAGCAGCTCAAGGCTGCGGGGGCCAGGAATGTGCCACCGCACTCCAGTCTGGGTAACAGAGTGAGAC
>NW_007034301.1:0-624 GCF_000164805.1 Carlito syrichta
CATTTGTCCTTGATCTGCTGGAAACCTTAATTTAATTAGCAATATAAACTTTGTAAAGACTTCACTTTCTCAATTCGCCTCAACTCACACCATTTAAAAAACTTCTAAGTGACTTAGAATAAATAAATTTTTTAAAAGACTCTAAAATAGCTGTCATAAGGCGCGGATTACACACTACTATCTCATGAGAATTCTCCAGTGTTATTGACCAAAATTTGTATAATTACTCACGAGCCAATGAGTAATAAGTTATAGTGGAAAATATTTGGGATTGAATAATCTTGTTGTGTTCCAAAAAGGAAGATTTCCCAGATTCCTTGGTGTTTGAAATCATAACATTTAGTCAGGCACGGTGGCTCATGCCTGTAATGCCAGCACTTTGGGAGGCCGAGGTGAGAGGATTGACTGAGCCCAGGGGTTCAAGACCAGCCTGGGCAACTTGGCAAGACCTCATTTCTACAATAAATCAAAAAATTAGCCGGACGTGGTGGCACGCACCTGTAGTTCCAGCTACTTGAGAGGCCGAGGTGGAAGGATCACCTGAACCCAGCAGGTCGAGGTTGTGGTGGCCATGAATGTGCTACTACACTCCAGCCTGAGTGACAGAGTGAGAGTCCAACTAAA
>NW_007034302.1:0-672 GCF_000164805.1 Carlito syrichta
AAAAGGGAAAAGATACACCTTTAAATAAAATGCTAACAGAGGGATTGCAGTGGAAGTAGGGATAGTAGACAAAGGGGAATAATGAAAAATAGTATCCATTTAATTACCATAAAAAATAAAGTATTCTGAAAAAAAATGCTATTGAGAGTGTGACATTATCCCAACCCATTTGCACTGCACATATGGAAATAATAGCAAGTTTGAAGGTCACTTTGGTGAACATAATCTAGACAAAAATAGAAAAAAATACAATTTTAATTAAGCACAGGACTCTCTGAAAGGAGAGTCTAGTCTAGTTTAATTGCTCCTTCACTCATTTCCCTAACTTATATGTTTACTTGAGGACCTAGAGTTTCTGTCCATTACCAGCATGAACTGGCTTTATGGTCTTGGTTTATGGTCCAACCTCACTGAGTCCCATCTCTAAAGTAAAACAATGTCTCTCAGATATGGGGAGATAATTAGATATATTAATATAACATGTCTATGTTTGTCTCAAAAGATGTATTGTGAATGGAAACTCCCCCTGAGCAGGTGAGAGCTCATCTCTCCAATAAATCAAAAAATCAGCGGGGCGTGGTCGCACGCGCCTGTAATTCCGGCTACTCGGAAGGCGGAGGCGGAAGGATGGCCGGAGCCCAGCGGGTCGAGGCGGCGGTGGCCGGGAGCGGA
>NW_007034303.1:0-819 GCF_000164805.1 Carlito syrichta
AAAAAAAAAAAAAAAAGTCTATGTTTGAACACATCCCAAAGCAACTTGAAATAGTAGGTTTCAAACTGATGATATTTTAATGTAACTTTAACAATAAGATATATGTGATGATAATAATGTTGCTAAGCTATACTCCGGTAAAATAATTGCACAGATTTTGGCTGCCCAAACTTGAGACATATGTTTTTGTGCATGCAGCCTTTAAAGATTTTAACACAATCCAACTGGGAAAACTGTTAAGCTGTCATTCCCTAAGAAATGATAAGACAGGCAAACCATTAAGCCTGCGTATGCCTGAAAATACAACACTGACATTCAAAGTGAAGACATTCAAAGTGGAGTGTGAGTGTACACACACACACACACACACACATTTTAACTTCTTACTCAAAATCTACAGCAAGATTTTCTCCCTATAGACAAGCAATCTTACCAAGTTCGGCAGCCTATTCTAGCTACTGATATGATAAAAGGATGGCCCTTTTCACATTTTCTGCCTGAATATAAAAGTAAGAAAAAGCAGAAGAAACGTGAAAGCTGGCCTTTACCCGCTCCTTCTGAAATCAAAAGGACCTCATATAGGTAACATATACATATAAACACAACTGATGTTTTACTAATCAAGAACATACTCATGAACAATTCTGTATACATACTTTAGAATTATTAAGAACATGATTTTGAGCTGGATTTGGTGGCTCAGCCTGTAATCCCGCACCTTGGGAGGCTGAGGTGAGTGGATTGCCTGAGCCCACGGGTTCGAGCTTCGCCTTGCAACTTGGCAAGACCTCATCTCTACAATAAATCAAAAATTAGCCG
>NW_007034304.1:0-547 GCF_000164805.1 Carlito syrichta
TTACATTAAGATCACAGGTGCACAGTTTCAATACAGATTGTTCGAGTTTTCCATAATGTTCAATAAATCATTCATATTATACTCTTTGTTCTAAACCCTGATTAATACAAAAAACTTTCTAAGTTAACTCTAGGTTCAATCCAAGTTCACTGACTTCTAATATTTTTTAATGATTAATATTATCAACTTAACACTATACTATAATCTATAAGTTTACTTAAATGACTTAATTTTTATTTATTCCATTAACCTATTATGATTCAACATAGTGCCCTGTAATTCTATAGCAATTAATTCAAAACTTATTCTTGAACTACAAAACCTTACCATGACTTATATGAGTTTCATATATCTAAACTTTAATTTTTATATAATCTGATGATTGAGCTTTAATACTATGCTATATCTTATTAGGCTAATACCTTATCATTAATTCTTTCATAAATCTTATGGGAGTTGTCATACTCTTGAACAAGGAAATGTATGGTTGCCATGACGATGGCCATGGGCTGGAGCAAACAGAGTTTCGGTATTTAACGAAACTAGA
>NW_007034305.1:0-697 GCF_000164805.1 Carlito syrichta
ATATCTTGGTATCCCACAGCTAGTAAAGGGACAGACCTGGGATTTGAGTCTAAAATATGATTAACTCCACACCCTGTGCTCTAACCACCTCACTGCACTGTCTTTCTTCTTACTAAGAGTAGATTCTGGGCACTGATTTGGATGCTCAGGGATCCCCTAAGCAAGAAAGTAACTGCTCCACCTACAATCACAGCAAATGAGCATTCCGGCTTGTGAACAACCCAGAGAGAATAGAGCACAATAAACCCCTCTAGGACAGGAATCTCACACTCACTTGTGTTTACATTTCCCCCAAATACATGACTGTCCCAGACTATATTCCCCCAGCAAGTTAGTGGGAGAGGCCTGTTGACCAGATTTTTTTCCTTTGTTTTTGATCTGCGTACAGATAACTGTGTATTTGGGCACAGGTAAAACATGTTTCTTGATATGGATTGGGGTCAAAGAAGTTTGACAGCCACTGGTCTATCCCAAGAATTTAACAAGGAGCTGTCACTTAAGTAACTTTTACAACAGACCTGACCTACTGTAGTTAGAATTGAGAAATTATTACATTGGCTGAACACTGAGAGGTTTCACAACATCTGTTTAGAGTTTTGTAACGGTTTCCATGAGGGGGAATTTCAAAATGTACAACTTTTTGTTGTTGAAACATCATGCGCGGCCACCACAGTGGGTTTTCCAGAGAAGACTTGAC
>NW_007034306.1:0-703 GCF_000164805.1 Carlito syrichta
GCTGACTTAAGTAGCAAACCACCTACCTAGCCTGCTTGATATCCAACTGCCTTAACTAGGTTACTTAATTATCTAGGTAGCAGGCTAGAGAGCTGACTTAACTATCTAGTTACCTAACTAGCCAGCTGTCTAGCCAGCTGACTTAACTAGGTGACTTATGTAACTATCCAGCTGGCTTGCAGGCTGACCTAATTGCTTATTTACCTATCTAGAGAGATGGATAGCCAGCTGAGTTAACTAGCTATCTAACTATGTAGCCCACTGACTTGCCAACTGACTTAACTACCTAGCTACCTACCTAACCAGCTGGCTAGTGAGCTGACTTAACTAGGTTACTTAACTAGCTAGCTAACTGGCTAGCCAACTGATTAAATAGCTAGCTACCCAGCTAGGCAGCCATCTAGCCTGCTGACTTATCTTGCTCACTTAACTAGCTAGAAAGCTGACTTTTTTTTTCTGAATTAAACAGCTAGCTCCCTAGCTAACCAGCTGTATTAACTAGCTGGTTTAGCTAGCTAGCTACCTAGTTAGCTATCTAGCTAGCCAGTTGACTTAACTAGCTCAGTGAACTAGCTAGCTGGCTGTCATAAGTAGCTGACTTATATAGCTAGCCTCCTAGGTAGCCAGCTGACTTAATTAGCTGAAATAACTGTCCTAGCCTGATGGATAGCTATCTGAATTTTACTAGCGTTTTATCTAAATA
>NW_007034307.1:0-757 GCF_000164805.1 Carlito syrichta
AAAAGTGACTCACATATTCACACACAGTCACTTTATAATGGAGAATTCATTTGTATATGCCACTCTTGAGTCCTAGTCAAAACTGCAGTCCTTGTTATATGTTCATTGGCGGCCTTTGGTGGTTGGAGAGATGATTCATCGATGTTGTGGCAGTTCGCTCCTTTTTTCACCATCCCACTTGACAATATGTAGGCTGGTTGTCAAGTGTTCTTACTCTAGAGTCAAGCTTCAGGGCTCAGATAAGCCCAGATTAGTTCAGAGTAGCTCAACTACTTATAGTAGGAACCAACTTGGACCAACTTCTTATTTTACATCTGTCTCAGTTTCCACATCTCTAGCATGGGGAAGGTACCATGAGGGTTATGTGAGGACGTATCACGTGGGACAATGCATTAAATTTCATGGCACAGTGGCTGGCACATAGTAAATGAATGGTACTAGCTAGTATTGCAATTGTTTTTCATTACTGTCTATGAGGGAGATTAATTTCTTAGATTATTTTATTTATTTTATTTATTTATTTTTTATTTTATTTTTGAGTTGGAGTTTCACTCTGTCACCCAGACTGGAGTGCAGTGGCCGCTCCCGGCCACCGCAGCCTCGACCTGCTGGGCTCCGGCGATCCTTCCGCCTCAGCCTTCCAAGTAGCTGGAAATACAGGCGCGCGCTACCACACCCGGCTCATTTTTGACTTATTGTAGAGACGAGGTCTCGCCAAGTTGCCCAGGCAGGTCTCGAACCACAAGCTCAGGCCATC
>NW_007034308.1:0-1578 GCF_000164805.1 Carlito syrichta
CTGACCACTTTCTATGTTCCAGACCCTATGCTAAGTGCTTGATATGCACCTGCCCACAATATTTGTGAGGCATGGGATTTTAAATATATCACCTCCTTTAATATTTTAATTTTCATTATCCTAGTAAAATAATGTGCCTATGTCCCCCAAAACTGCAAACCTGAAGCCTCATTGTACTAACAGTATGCTATAACCTAGGAGCTAGCAAACTTGTCCTGTCAAGGGCTTTCCAGGTCATTCATCCTTGTCCTTAGCACTCAACTCCTTGTAGCAGGAAAGGAGCCATTCACACTATGTAAATAAATGAGTGTGACTGTGTTCCAATAAAATTTGTTTATTAAAAAAATGTGGTAGGCCAGATTTGGCTCATGAGTCATACAGAGTGAGAAAGAATTTTTATCTAAGAAATGCAAAAATTATCAGGCCCAGAGGGACATTGAAGCTTTTCTATAATAAAAGGAAAACATTTCTCATTCACATTTGTAGCAACTCGAAAAAATGACAACTTTCTACCTCTGGCTGGCCCAAGCATCTTATGATGTTTGTTATGACTTCACTTCCTGTTTAATTATATGCAGTGAAGATTATCTCTTTGCTCTTAAGTAGAATTGAAATTCTACCTTTTAATTTGCCTGCAAGTTCAAACAACCCACAGAGAGTACCTATAAATAACACTAATAATACAAGACAGATGCAATCTCACCATCTTATTCCTTTAGAGAGCTCCCAATTTTGAAGAGTCTAAGCAAAATCTAATAAACTTTGTTCTAATCTATTGGATTCCCACCTGCCAAATTATTTGACAGTAAAAACTGATTCCAGTCCTTTGGATGTTGAGCTGAAAAGTTAAACTAAAAAGCCCTGGAATACTGATCTAAGAATAGATGTTTAGAGTTGTAACACAGGAAATATAGAGTCAATAGAAGATTTAACTTGGAACCTGCTGCCTCTTGTGAGCCAAACAAGATTCCTTAGTGTTCACATTTCCCCCCTTGTTCTTTCCTTTTTTTTTTTTTTTGAGTTGGAGTCTCACTCTGTTGCCCAGACTGGAGTGCAGTGGCCGCTCCCGGAAGACTGAGCCTCGACCTGCTGGGCTCCGGAGATCCTTCCGCCTCAGCCTTCTGAGTAGCCGGAATTACAGTCATTCGCTACTATGCCCAGCTGATTTTTTTATTTATTGTAGAGATGAGGTCTCTCTGCCCAGGCGGGTCTTGAACCCGTGGGCTCAGGCAATCCACTCACCTCAGCCTTCCAAAAGCGCGGGATTACAGGCTGAACCACTGAGCCCGGCCTTGTTCTTTCTTTATCTAAACATTTGATGGATGGAGACATTTTTTCAGAAGAATGAACATAGATGGAAGTGAAAGTTTATTCATATTCGAGAGAAGAATTCTCAAGGGCATTCCTTGTATTTTCCTAGCCTCCTCTGCTGAGTGCTATGATCTTGGGGTAAGAATGAAGATTCTTTATATGAAGTTGTTCATCAGATAGATTTCTTCTTTCTCTTCCAGCCTGTCTATGACACAGTTGGGGGGCAAAATGCCATTGCTTTCCACTTCTTTTGTCTTTTTTTTTTTT
>NW_007034308.1:2325-3966 GCF_000164805.1 Carlito syrichta
TACATCCCAGGTTGAAATAGATGTCTCTTATACCAGATTAATGTAAATATAGTACTTGACTAAGGCCCCTAGGACACTATTAGGTGCAATGAAACACATGTATTCCAGGGTAGACTTTATTTTTGGAGGCTCACACTAAGGAAAAAGGAATTCATTGGAGAATAGTCTGAAATTGGATCAAGAGAGTTGGGCTCTTCTTTGCCATTTGTGAGTTCCTGTGGCCAAAGAAGAGTCACTTATAGAGTCACTGTATTACAAGGACTTAATGATACTTGCCACATCCATATCAAAGGGGTGTGGTATGGAATAAATGAAATAATTTATACAAACATGTTCTATAAACCAAAGGTGAAGTTTAAAGTGTCAGTGTTCTCAAATGCAGTGTTTTTGTGTTCATATGAACATTTAGAAAACTATCAACTACACATTAGTTAAATATGTGATTAGCTTGGTAAGTAGCACCTCAAGCAAATTCAGTTTATCAAAGTCCAGACTGACCCAAAATATCCAATTTGCAGGACAACTGTAAGTTATTTTAAACAACTAACTTGCTTGGATATAATTTTTTGTTCAAAAATGTTTGATTCACATATCATTTTTATAAAACAAAATACCACATAAAGTTAGACACACTGATCGTGTGTGAAATATTATAGTCATATATTTACAACAATATTCATTCATACTCCACAGATACAAACAAGCACTTAAATAAACCTTCCCTTTCATCCATTTTAAATCTCTTTCTATTCTGCATGTATACTTTTGTGAAAGTGAAGATAATACAAAATGTCTTTGGTGAATTAACACACAATAAAAAAGCTTTTGTGTTCAAACCTGGTAAGAAATAAAAATAATAATAATTGTTTGGGAGTTCAGGCACATTGTTTCTAGGATAGAATGGCATTTCATTCATTTCTGCTGCCTAAGCACTTAGCATGTAATGGACTATGTCAGGAATGTAGTTGAACCAATGCAGTAGAAGTGATCAGAAACTAACAGGGAAACAAAGGCTAACGTTTTTTCAAGAACTTCTCTTTTTTATTTTTTAAATTTTGTTCTAATAATATGGGGTACAATTCAGGATTAGGTACATAAGTGGTCATCATACTGGTGAAGTTTAGGTATCCCATTGATCCTCACACTGCCTGGTATGGAATAAGCTACACTTATTGATCTTATGTGCCCTCCTCCCTCGACAGTGTTCTGCTACTGCCAATCACTAAGAAAAGGCATCAGAAGGTTCTCAAAATAATTCAAATGTCACCTGTAATCTCACATCCCAAATACACTCAGCAGTACGAAATGCTGTAATCATGGTTTACTGAAACAGCAGATGCCTAGAGCCAATTCACATTGAAGATTTGTTTTTACATCTTTTATGCGACGAAATTTGAAAGAGGTGCTTCCAAAACACAAAATTAATGAGATGGAGTTCTCTGTAAAACAAACAAACAAACAAACAAACAACAGCAAAAAAAAAAAACTGACAGGTAAATTTTGGGGAAATCTTAATTATTCTTCACTTATACTATTTCTCTTTTTTATATTCAGAAGAATGCTATAACTACTTGTCAGATTCAAAAGACAAACAATAACTTCTAACTACATGTTGGATTTTTAAAGTCGACAAAAAAGACC
>NW_007034309.1:0-1749 GCF_000164805.1 Carlito syrichta
CAATGGGACAAAGGTTGTAACATAACAAAGACACCTATGCGCACGTGTTCACTGCAGCACAATTCACCGTTGCAAAGATGTGAAATCGACTGACATACCCATCAACTATTAAGTGGATAATGAATATGTGGTGTATATGTACACCATGGAATACTATATAGCCATGAAAAAGAATGAAATTGCGTCCTTTGCAGCAACATGGATGGAGCTGAAGACCATCATCCTAAGTAAACTGACTCAGAAACAGAAAGCCAAACACGTGGGAGCTAAATAGTCACAAGGATGGAAATAACAGGCACTGCAGACACTAATAAGGGGGGAGGGACCTAAGGTTCAGAAACTACCTGCAGGGTACAACGTTCACTATCTGCGAAATGGGCTGCCTGAGACCCAGTTCCCACCACTAAACAATATGTCCATCTGACATGTACTCATGTATACCCCCCAAATCTAAAATTTTTAATTGAATAGAAAAAAAAAGATCACTCCATCTACTTGAACACATATCTGCTCATTTAGCAACCTTAAAAAAATTTTTTTTTGTTTTTTGAGTTGGAGTCTCGCTCAGTCGCCCAGACTGGAGTGCAGCGGCCGCTCCCGGCCACCCGCAGCCTTGCCTGCTGGGCTCCGGCGATCCTTCCGCCTCAGCCTTTCGAGTAACCGGAGTTACAGGCATGCGCTACCACACCCGGCTGATTTTTTGCTTTATTGTAGAGATGAGGGCTCGCTGCCCAGGCGAGTCTCGAACCCGCGGGCTCAGGCATTCCACTCACTTCAGCCTCCCAAAGGCGCGGGATTACAGGCTGACCCACCAAGCCCAGCTAAAAATCATTTTTAATTGTGGTAAAACACACATGATAAAAAATTTACATCTTAAACATTTTATGTGTGTAATTCAGGGGCACTGAGGGCATTCATATTCTTGTATAACCACCAACACCTCCCATCTCCAGAACTCTATCTTAGAAAATGAAAAGTATGGACTCATTAAACAATAACTCCACATTCACACCTCCCCTGACTTCTGGAAGATACCATTCTACTTTTTTGTCTCTATAAACTTGACTATCCTAGGTACCTCACATAAGTAAAATCGTACAAAAGTTGTCTTTCTGTATCTCGCTTATTTCGCCTAGCATAATGTCCTCAAAGTTTACTAATGTTGTAGCATGCCAGTATTTTCTTCTTCTTTTAAATTGAATAACATTCCTATTGTATGTATATACCACATTTTGTTTCATCCATTAATGGACACAAGTTACTTCCACTTCTTGGCTATTGTGAAGAAGGCTGCTATGAAGATAGATGTACAAATTTCTCTTTTAGACTTTCATTTCTTTGGCACATATGCCCAGAAGTAGAGCGGCATGAAAATTCTGTGTTTAATTTCTTGAGGAATTGCCATATTGTTTTCCATAGTAGCTGTACCATTTTACACTCCCACCAACAATGTACAGTGCTCCAATTTCTCCTCATTTTTGGCACTACTTGCTATTTTCCGATTAGTTTTGTTGTTGTTTGCTAGTATGGCATGATTTCACCATGATTTCTGATTTTTTAAAAACAGTCATCCTAGGTCAGGCATGGTGACTCAAGTCTATAATCTCAGCACCAGAGGCCACGAGTTCAAGATCAGCCTAGGCAACATAGTGACATTCTGCCTCTGTTCAATTTTTTTATATAAATAAGAAAAAACTAACAAACTTTCCTTTGATAGCACAGCAGTGATTACCATTAGTTATGTGCTTC
>NW_007034310.1:0-751 GCF_000164805.1 Carlito syrichta
CTCTGGCGATCCTTCTGCCTCAGCCTTCCAAGTAGCCGGAATTACAGGTATGCCTATCACGCCCAACATTTTTTCATTTATTGTAGAGATGAGGTCTCGCTGCCCAGGCGGGTCTCGAACCCGCGGGCTAAGGCAATCCACGCACCTCAGCCTCCCAAAGGCGTGGGATTACAGGCTGAGCCACTGAGCCCGGCTTTAGATTTATTTTTTTATTTTTATTTTTTTTGAGTTGGAGTCTCACTCTGTTGCCCAGACTGGAGTGCAGTGGTATGCTCCCGGTCGCAGCCTCAACCTGCTGGGCTCCGGCGATACTTCCACCTCAGCCTTCCAAGTAGCTGGAACTACAGGCACGCACTACCATGCCCGGCTAATTTTTGATTTATTGTAGAAATGAGCTCTCACCAAGTTGTCCAGGCAGGTCTCGAACCCGCGGGTTCAGGCAATCCACTCACCTCAGTGTCCCAAGACACGGGATTACAGGCTTAGTCACTCACCCCGGCTCTCCTTTAGATTTAATTTGCTCTTTTTTTCTAGTTTCCTGATGTGGAAGCTTATATTATTGTTTTATCTCTCTTTTTTCTAATACATGTATTCAATGCTATAAATGTCCCTCTAAGCACTGCTTTTGTTGCGTGTCACACATTTTAATAAATTGTATTTTCTTTTAAATTAAGTTCAAAATACATTTTTAATTTCTCTTGATATCTCCTCATGACCCATGTGTTGCTTAGAAATGTGTTGTTTAACCTCC
>NW_007034311.1:0-812 GCF_000164805.1 Carlito syrichta
ATGATGCACTCTGCCACAAAGTATCCGATTAATCTGATACTTTGAATAACCAAGAATTTACAATGAGGCACCCAGAAAGAAAAGAATTTGGGACCCAATATATATAAACCAAAATAACATGGAGATTTACAAAGTAGTAAGTATTGGGCTCTGAATTAGTATAAAAATTTAGATAATTGAAATTCTGGAAAATTGATTATGATATTAGCAAAAACAATGTTAGAATCCTGGAGGAAAAACTACTCAAAGGCTGTTACACAATAATAAAAACATCCAAAAGGTTCTAATCTAAAGAAAGTGCTAAAATATTATTTGGTTGTGCTATAACCAAGTTCCAACATGACTCCATTACCATAATTATAAAAGACTTCCTCTTGGGCAACCGCCTCATGTCCCCTCCCACTTTGGAAATTTCTCGGTCCTCTCAATGAAGACTGCTTTCAAAAAAAAAGAAAGACTACTTCGTTTAGAGGATTCTTGAATGGTCACTTATCGCAGGAAACATTTTTGGATAGGTGTGAACACATGGTTCTCTTCACTTCTTGGGAATAAAATCCACCATGGCTAACAAATTTGGAAGATAACTGTACACAGTGCTTGATGCCTAATGATTGCTCAGTAGTTAAGGTCCCTCCTATCCTGATGTCAAAGTTCTGAGGCTGATGTCATCAATGACAATTTGACATGCTTGTTTCCCTGACTTTACTTACCTCTTTTACGCGTAAAAATTAGCCTTTTCATCAATCTACAGATTCAATGAAATAACCATTAAGTTAACATCATTCTTCTCCGACCTGGAAATGACAATAAAG
>NW_007034312.1:0-711 GCF_000164805.1 Carlito syrichta
TAACTA
Organism: Carlito syrichta; assembly: GCF_000164805.1. Classification (NCBI taxonomy): domain Eukaryota; kingdom Metazoa; phylum Chordata; class Mammalia; order Primates; family Tarsiidae; genus Carlito; species Carlito syrichta. The sequence continues at coordinate 7 of NW_007034312.1, forward strand.
GTCAGCTCACTCTCCCACCAAATGGTGAGCAAACAAGTTGCCTCACTCGCCAGCCAAGAGGTCAGCTGATTATTTGGCTTCCTTGTCAGCAGACTAATTAAGTCAGCTCACTGGTCAGCTCACTTGCTGGCCAACTAGTTAAGGCAGCTTACCAGTCAGCTCACACACTGGCTGGCTAGTTAAGTTGGCTCACTGGTCGGCTCACATGCCGGCCGACTAGATAAGTTTTCTGACTCATCGACACACTCGCCAACTGATTACAGAAGTCAGTTGACCAGTCGGTTCCTTAACTGGTCGACTATGTAAGTCAGCTGAAAAGTCGGCTCATTCGCTGGCCTACTAGTTAAGTCAGCTGACCAATCAGCTCACACATCGGCTGATAAGTTCAGTCAGCTGAGTAGTCGGCTCACTCACTGGATGATTAGTTACGTCTGCTCACCTGTTGACTCCCTCGCCAGCCGACTAGTTAAGTCAGCTAACCAGTCGGCCAATAAGCAGGCCAACCAGTTAAGTCAGCTCAACAATTGGCTGACTAGTCGGCTAACTAGTCGGCCAACAAGCTAGGTCAGCTAAGTGGTCTGCTGACTAGTTAAGTCAGCTAACTAGTTGGCCAAATAGTCAGTTGACTAGTTAGGTCAGCTAATTTAGCCAGCCAACAAGTTAGCCGAGCTAAATAGTTGGCCAAGTAGACAGTCAACTTGTTAA
>NW_007034313.1:0-389 GCF_000164805.1 Carlito syrichta
CAGCTCTCCTGCTATCTAACCAGTTGAATTAACTTGCTTGCTACATAGCTAGTCAACTGGCTATCCAGCTGAATTAGCTAGGTGACTTATATAGCTAGCCAGCTGTGTATCCAGCTGACTTAACTAGCAAGCTACCTAGCTAGTCAGCTGATAAACTAGGTGACTTAACTAGCCAGCAAGCTGAATATACAGCTGACATAACTAGCTAACTACCTAGATAGCTAGCTGGCTAGCCAGATGACTAATTACCTAGCTACGTACCTAGCCAGCAGGCTAGCCAGCTGGCTTAACTAGATGACTTTACGAAGTAGACAGCTGGCTAGCCAGCACACTTTACTATCTACCTACCTAGACAGCTGAATAGCCAGTTGAATTATCTAGCTGAATTA
>NW_007034314.1:0-2873 GCF_000164805.1 Carlito syrichta
AACCCAGGGAGAATCAGGTGTCACACAAAAGACCAAGCAAATATAATACTTCTTGCCCTGTTCAGTGACGTGCGGCTTTGAGGACTGTCTCCCATGGAACACTCTCATTTTTCGGAAAGAAAATAAAGGTTCTCGGGCCTCGTTGGCAAATGAACCCGCAGAGCCATTGTATTCCGTGTGAGACGCCCGTGTCAAAAGAGAAAACTTTTCAGCATTCTCCGCTGAATGAAGCATGCTTGGCTACCCATGGCTGTGGAGATCTGGATCCAGTCAGTGCAGCAGCTGAAGTTGCACTCCTGGTCACCAAATGATCCCCGCCTAGTATAGTGCATATACAGGAGAGCTCGGAGAATCAGGGAGGAGAGCACGCACAAAGCCAGTGTATACAGACTGCCAATGAAGTGCAGTGCAGCGCAGGCTTCAATAGCGTGTCCCCAGGAAGACCCAGCTTCACCCCCAGTGTAACAGAGGCTCTCCGTGCTTACTCGGCAATGAAAACGGCACAGCCTTGGTAGTCCTTATTAGGTTTAAACGCCATAGGGAAAAACAACTTAGAATTCTCCCCATCCACACATAATGCTCTCCTGCTCGTGACTGTGGAGCACTTGTGTCACTCATTGCGGCACTATGCCTTGGAGGTTTCACGCTCGTACGCAAAGACGGAGGTTTCACGCTCGTACGCAAAGGCCCTCTATGGAAAGGAACACAAATCAAGGGGAAAGAGTGAGAATGAGGTATTACAGCAGGCGGCAATGAAGAATAATAGTCACAGCAAAGAGGTGACACTGCAGCACACATTGGGCACAGACTTAAGCCAGGAAGGAGCCCGTGCACCCCAGGCCTAAGAAAGGCCACTCCCACCAGCAATCCACACTCTCATTGCCTTCCCTGACAGGAGAAGGTGTCAAGAAAGAGCAATACAGAATTCCCCCGGGTCACACATAATGCCTTCCCACAAGTAACTGTGAATGTCTCAGATCCCTCATTGTGGCACAGGGGAGATGAGCATTCCCGCATGGGAGAGGTTGACAAGCCGCACGCCAAAGCAGTCACCCTGTAGAGCGAAAGATACACGAAAGGGAACAAGTGGGAAGGAGGAATGACAGCACGCACACTCAGTGCCAGAACCTCACAGTGCAGCACACTTCTCACACAGCACTTTCCAAGGGAGACGGACATTCAAAACAAGCACCACCAAGGCAGTCAGCTCTTTTCCGTCAATGCGTTTGGCAGAGCAATTGTGTATCCTCCCACACAAAAATTTGAAAGGGAGAAACATTTCAGAATGCACCCAGGGAATTCACCAAGTAATGCCTTCTTGCTCCACTGTGGGGTTCCCATCGCCCCCTGGGTGGCAGCGTAGAGCTGCACATGGGCAAAGCGTGTCCCATGAGAGAACTCTTAGTTCAAACAGAGGCGCTCTGCACAGCCGAAGTCCAAATGAGAAGAAAACCGCGAGACTCAGACTCATGTGTGCAGCATGCACCAAGTGAGAATAACATAGATAGCCCTAAAGAGCGCTGCACATTTGAAAAGCTCCTTCCCCGGGAAGATGCACATGCACAACAAGCCTCACAGAGGCCGTCTACGCTTATTCAGCAAGGCCAACGCGAGAGTGACTGCATTTCCTAGCCTAGAGAAACGCCAAGGGGTAAAACGTTTCAGGGCTCAAACAGAAGGCAAGCACTGCTTTTCTACAAGTGAGTGTGTAGCACTCATTTCACTCAGTCTGACACCATTGACATGCTCATTCCTACATGTGAAGTATCGACATAACATGCTCGGCTATGCTCATTCAAGCCGTACCTTGAGAATCGTGTATTACACCGTACAGCACACAAGAATCAAACTACTGGAAAATACATCACAATGCAGTCAACATTTGACACAGCATTTCCCAAGCTGATGCACACTCACAGCCAGCAAGCCAAGCCTGTCAGCTCTTCCTCGTAAATGCCAACGGAAGAGCAATGGCTTTGGATAGGAGACGGACAGGTCAGATCAAAAACACTTTAGAATTCAGTAGGTGAACAAATCATGCTTTCCCAAAGATGACAGCGAACCGGTCATGTCGCTCAGTGTGGCACCATGGAGTTGTGCACTTTGTATACAGGAAACGTTGCATACAGCTCTGCTAGGCCTTTGCATTCAATGTAGGATAATACACGCTGAAAAACAGGGAGAATCAGGCGTCACGCCAAAGACCGAGCCACTATAATACTTGTTGCCCCCCCATTCAGTGACGTGCCGTTTGGAGGAATGTCTCCCATGGAAGACTGTTGTTTTCCGGAAAGCAAACAATGGCTCTCGGGCCTCGTTGGCAAATGAACCCGCAGAGCCATTGTATTCCGTGTGAGACGCCCGTGTCAAAAGAGAAAACTTTTCAGCATTCTCCGCTGAATGAAGCATGCTCGGCTACCCATGGCTGTGGAGATCTGGATCCAGTCAGTGCAGCAGCTGAAGTTGCACTCTGGTCACCAAATGCTCCCCGCCTAGTATAGTGCATATACAGGAGAGCTCTGAGAATCAGGGAGGAGAGCACGCACAAAAGCCAGTGTATACAGACTGCCAATGAAGTGCAGTGCAGCGCAGGCTTCAATAGCGTGTCCCCAGGAAGACCCAGCTTCACCCCCAGTGTAACAGAGGCTCTCCGTGCTTACTCAGCAATGAAAACGGGCACAGCCTTGGGTAGTCCTTATTACGTTTAAACGCCATAGGGAAAAACAACTTATAATTCTCCCCCTCCACACATAATGCTCTCCTGCTCGTGACTGTGGAGCACTTGTGTCACACATTGCGGCACTATGTCTTGCAAATTTCTCTCCGAGAAACACGGAGGTTTCACGCTCGTACGCCAAGGCCCTCTATGGAAA
>NW_007034315.1:0-771 GCF_000164805.1 Carlito syrichta
GGGACTTTCCTAGCTTCTCTGACCCACAGGAGGTTCTACCATATAGAGCAGAGAGGAAGACATGGAGCATTGTTGTGCTAAGTAGCAGAGGAGATGAAATAAGAATTCCAGATAACAGGAATAGAAAGGAAAACAAGTCTAGGCGTGGAAGCTCAGTCTGTAATCCCAGCACTTTGGAAGGTCAAGGCAAGAGGATTGCCTGAGACCGGGGATTGAGACCAGCCTGGGTTACTTGGTGAGACCTCGTCTCTACAATAAATCACAGAAAATTAGCTGGGTGTGGTGGCATGCACCTGTAGTTCCAGCTATTTGGAAGGCTGAGGCAGAAGGATCACCCAACCCAGGAGGTTGAGGCTGTGGTGGCCGTGAGTGTGCCACTGCACTCCAGCCTGGGCGACAAGAGTGAGACTCCAACTCAAAAAAAAAAAAAAAAAAAAGAAAGAAAGAAAGAAAGAAAGAAAGAAATGTCATATGGCCTTTCTCTTTTTTCTCTTCCCTTTTCTGCTTGTTTTCTTTGACATTTTTATGTTTCAGAAAACTGAGTTTGTCACTTCTTATGGGGAACCATATGAATAGAAAGGAAAGAAACAGAGAGGAATGGGGTAACGGATCTCAACAAAGACAGAAAATAAAAATGTCTGAGTACTAAAAGACCTTTTTTTTTTGAGAAAGCAAGATTTATTGAGAGGACAGAAAAGCTCCCACAGTGGGAGGGAACCTGAGGGGGTTGCCCAAAAAACATTTTTAAAGTCAGTTTTTAAAAAATACCTT
>NW_007034316.1:0-11841 GCF_000164805.1 Carlito syrichta
ACCAGAAGATCCACTGTCTGATCCTGGAAAGGATATGTGTTAATTTGCTGTGTTTCAGATTGGAAGTTTGCATGTCATGAAATCAGCTGAGGATACTAGTGTCAGAACCCTGACAATCACGTATCTCAGTGATTTTTCAAATTTATATGTAGTCAAAAATTCCTTTGTTCAAACATCACCTTATCTGGAAATGAAATGTGTAAGGTGAGGAAATGGCAGCAGCTCTGATTAAGGGACAAGAGATATGGTTGCCAGATGTGACTTCTGAGCTTCCAAGGAACATCCGAGGGCTTAACCATCTGCCTCCTCCACCCACAGAAGGACCTGGTGCCAGGAGACAGAGACATTCCTCTGCATGTGAAAGGTAGAGCAGGCCAAGGTCAAGGTCTGAGTCTTAGTCCAGACTTGGTCTTTACTTGCTCCATAGCATGAGCTTCAGCAGAAATGCAGAATCATCTTTGCGAGTCTTATTCCAATCCTATGGCTATGACCTCAGGCAGTTTCTTGATATTCCTCTGACACATTCAATCCTGTTCTGCTCCTCCTCAGACACATTTGATAGTTCATTGCCCAAAGAAAAAAGCCTGGGTTCATTGCTATGCCACCAAAATTCACACTGGTTAGGCCTCTGTGTCCCTTGAGTGCACTCCTTGATAAATCCTGCACTGCAGCCTGGTCACCATACTCAGTGTCTCCTGAAACTCATATTTTACTCACATTCTCTATCTATCAAAATCCAAGTCAACTTTCAAAGTCTGGTTCAAGTCATTGTACTCTATCCTCATTGTCAGAATAAATCACTTCCTCCTTTGACTTCTGAAGGCTTAATCCCTTGTATCAGTAAGGATCTATTCAGGAGACAGAAACCATACCACCTATTTGGACAGAGAAAATTTAATATAAATAATTCTTGCCAGGCGCAATGGCTTACACCTGTAATCCCAGAGTTTGGGGGCCAATGAGAGAGGAGTGCTTGAGCCCAGGAGTTTGAGACCAGCCTGAGCAGCACAGCAAGACCTCAGGACTATAAAAATTATTATTATTAATAATAAAAATAAGCCAGGCTCGGTGGCTTAGCCTGTAATCCTGCGCTTTGGGAGGCTGAGGTGAATGGATTGCCAGAGCCTGTGGGTTTGAGACCCGCCTGGGCAACTTGGTGAGACCTCATTTCTACAATAAATCAAAAAATCAGCCGGGCGTGGTAGCGCACGCCTGTAGTTCCAGCTACTTGGAAGGCTGAGGTGGAAGGATCGCCGGAGCCCAGCAGGTCAAGGCTGCTGTGGCTGGGAGCGGCCACTGCACTCCAGTCTGGGACACAGAGTGAGACTCCAACTCAAAAAAAAAACCAAAAAAATAAAAATAAGCAGGTAATGTTTTGTGTTGAACTGTGTGCCTCTAAAATTCATCTGTAGAAGGCCTAATCTTCAATATCTCAGAATGTAATCTTACTTGGAAACAGAAGAAAGACCCCAAAAAAGCAAAACTGTCTTTTGGAGAGTGGGTTCCTTGTAGTACAAATGCCCCCCATAGTGGCTTAGGAACCCATCGGCATGAGTGTGTCAGCTAGTGTACTGAGAGGTTGCATTCGGCTTCAGTGAATTTTTGTTATGATTCTTTCAACACATTTGCCCATTTCATGATAGGTGATTTACAAGTGTGTCTGTCCTCACCATTGAATGTTCAGCAGTTTTTGACCAAAAGAAGCAGGAACCTAATGCCCCACCTTCCCTATTCACCTGATCTCATTGTAACCAAATTTTTCTTTGTTTCCCCAGATGAAAAAAGTCCTCTAAGTGAAACATTTTGCCAATGTAGAAGAGGTGAAATAAAAAATGTCAGAGGCACTAGAAGGCACCAAAATGGATGAGCTCAAAAACTGTTTTGAGCAATGAAAAAAGTGTCTCAATAGATATATTGCATCACACAGAGAGTATATTGGTGGTGACTGAAGTCTAAACATGTAAAGACAAATACAAAACATTTTATAAATAAATGCCTTTTTTGAGGTCCCTCCTTTTAGAATTGCTTTGGATATAATTAGTTAAGATGAGGTCATATTGGAGTAATGTGGTTCTCTAATGCAATATGACTAATGTTCTTATAAGAAGAGGAAATCTGGGCACAGACAGCAAACAAGGAATGTACCAGGTGAAGATGAAAACAGAGATGGGGGTGATGCATTTACAAGTCAGAGAATATGTAAACTGCTGGCAAACCCCCAGCAGCTGGGGAAAGGCATGAACCAGATTCTCCCTCAAAGTCCTCAGGGGAAGCAACCCTGCTGACACTTTGATTTGGACTTCCTGCCACCAGAACTACCAGACAAGACACCTCTGTTCCTTAAACCTCTAAGTCTGTGGCATTTTGATACAACAACCTGAGCAAACTAACATGTTATGATGAATTTTCAGCTAGTTCACTGAAAAGGCAAAAAGAAAACAGGAAGGTATTGCAGAGGCAAATAAAGGTAGCAGCTTCCAGCCCACAGGGGATAAAAAAAGAGGGAGGACACAGGGGAGGAACCCACAGACCTGAGACTCAAACCTGTGGGATGGGTACACGCTTGACTGAATCTGGGCTCCCTGAGGAGCCTGAACACCCAGCTTGATGAGCATTGGACACCAGGAAAACTGGACAAGCTTTTGCCTGGTGAAGTCACGTGGTTGTGGCAGCACTGAGGGTGATGGGAAGGGATCTGGCCAGGAAGGAAGAGGCCACAATGGAGAGATGAGATTTGCAAAGTCCTGGCTCTGTACTGCAGAAAACAGTGTTGAAACTGAGACAAAGATGTAATGAGCACATATCCTTCTTAGCACTTATTTTTGCCTTGTAGAATAACTGTCCGTATGTGTTCAACTATCTACTTTAGTGCTTAATGTAATGTAGCTTCCCCCCAGCACATGATATTGCCTTTTTCTTTCTTTCTTGAGTCAGGGTCTCACTCTATCACCCAGCCTGGAGTGCAAGGGCACAATTATGGATCACCAAAGCAACAATCTTCTGGGCTGAAGAGATTTTCCTGCCTCAGCCTCCTGCGTAGCTGGGACTACAGGTTTGCACCACCATGCCAGGCCAATTTCTCTATATTTTTTATTTTGTAGAGATGAGATCTCACTATGCTGCCCAGGCTGGTCTCAAACTCCTGAACTCAAACAATCCTCCCACCTCAGCCTCCCCAAATGCTGGGATTACTGGCATGAGCCACCCTGCCTGGATATTATTGCCCATTTCTTATAGTGGCAATCCAAGAGACCTCAGTGAATAAATTAATAAAAGGAAAAGGAGAAAGGAAGGAGGGAGGGAAGGACAGAATAGGATGAGAGGAAGGAAGAGGGAAGAAGGCAGGGAATAGTTGGTTACAGCTGTGTGCTTCTGATGACCCTATAACACCCTAAGCTGCCCCAGGAGTGAAGAGAGTTGGGACTTCCATGGGGACTTGGAGGAGAGGGTATGAGGAAGGAGACATCATCGATCAGAATGTCTGTCTGCCCCTGGCCCAGCATGGGACCTGCCAAAGTGATGCCAGGTTCTAGTCCTGAATTTATGGCACACCTACTGAGTGACCTTAGATGACCCACTGAACTCAAACCTGGAGATAATGTCAGAATGTCTCCCACTTGTGAGACAATCACTGATCCTTAACCACCCTCTCATGGCCATAGTGGTGATGCGTGTGCTGGTGTAGTTAGCAGCTGATGGGAGGCAGGAGTTGGCTCACATGTTCTGGCTTCATGGCAGCTGTTTCTTGGCCATACCCAATGCATACATGCTAAGCCTTGGGACCCACATACATTTGCATGATGGGCTGAACCACCGTGGGCTTCCTCTCTTACAAAACCTAGAATATGGGACTTGGGTGACAGCCTTGAAATATGCATGCCAGAAACGATGTCAAGATGGTGGGGTTGGCACACTTACTGCATACAGCAGGAGCAACATGCTGCCTCCTTTGCTTACAAAAGTATTCAGCCAGTTTATTGACCACCAGAGAATCAATGGGGAGAAAGGAGGTGTCACTTGGGACCCAGGGTTGTCTCAAATGTGCTGGTTGTCTCAAATGTGCTGGTTGTCCAAATGTGCTTTCTTCAAATGTGAGGCTCTTCTTATCTAGTGTGTATATAAAGTCAGACAAACTCGTGTTTTATTTTTATAGATGAATAAACTGTATCAAGGTGGCAAATTTAACTTTATAATAAGAAAATTGAAAAACTTTAGCATACAGTATATCTGTATCATATATAGATACAGATCATTCTGCATGTGACATATTTTCATTTTTGTTTAATAGTGAAGAGGAGAAACTCCAGAGCTTCTTCTATGAACTTTTGGCCCAAAATAAAGGGCATATTGCAGTGTTAGCAATGAATGTAGGTCCAGTGAGTGAGCTCTGATGTTGCCTGGGTGGACAAAATACAGGTGGTCATGGGTGGCCATGGATGGTCATGGATGGTGCCATGGTTTGATTTGCACCCCTCCAAGCTCATGTGTTGAAGTTTCCACCTCCAGTATACCATCATGTCTCCATATTTGGATATAAGGCTTTGCAGAAGATATTAGGTTAAAATGAGGACTTTAGAATGGACTTTAATCTGACTGGTGTCCTAATAAAAAGAGGACATCTGGACTCACAGAAAGATACCAGGGACATCCATGTGCAGAGGACAGACCATGTGAGGACATAACAAGAAGACAACTGGGTGGTCTGCAAGTCAAGGAGAGAGACCACAGAAGGAATCAACAATGCCAACACCTTGGTCTTGGGCTTTGAGCCTCCAGAACTGTTAGACAACGAATTTCTGTTGTTGAAGCCCCTGCTTTCTGCCCATGGTACTTGTCTGCAGCAATGTGTTAAACCCACGATTTAAATCCAAGACCACAAAGAGCCAGCTCCAATTCAAACACACGAGGGTCTTTATCCAGGCTCAAGTCTGGGCTCATGTATGAAGCCAGCAGCGACTTCAGGGACGAGAGCCCCGATCCAGTATGGCAAGCAGTTTTTATGCACAATTACAGAAGGAGGGGAAAGAACTTTAAACTTGATTTTACATGATTGGGTAATTTCTCCTAATGGGTACAGGAACACTTGGTATTAGTAGGTGCCTTTCATGGGCTTTAACCCGACTGCCTGTGATTGACAGAAACCCACTTAACGGGCAGAGTGGAATGTCAGATAAGTTAGGTTCATACAGTCACTGCGTATAAATTAACTTGAGCAAGCAGGTAGGAGGTTGCTAGCGCCACCAAGTCTACTGATCCAAACTGAGGAATGCTTAGGAGGGCTTGTTTGCTTAACATTTACATAACATAACATGGTCATTATGGGACAACAAAAGCTAAACTTAACAAAGTTTTAAATATGAATGCTGCAAACACATACAGTGAATGTGGGGTAGAAATTCATATAGTACTAGTTCTAGGAATTTATAAAATATCACAAACATCTTATAGCAAGGCAGTTTTTCTAAAAGTCTTTTGATTCCCTCAGGTTTACACGGCCACTACGTGTAAATTAACTTTGACATGGGAGCCGGAGGTTTAAATCAACATAGAGCCTACTTGGAGAGCAGCTAGCGCCTCAGAGTCTACTGCAATAGCAAAGAAATGTCTGAAAGGGGCTTATCGCTTTAACATTTACATCCCGTTGTAAAAGCAGAAGTCAGCATGGCAATTGGGACAAACAATGCATAACCCAAGAGTTCTAAATACAAACACTACTTAAGACATTGTATAACTACACAATCAGTCACTACCCGGCACCCAGCATGTGCCTAATTCTACGGGGTCTGAGGTAGGATTTAAAGTACTAAGAATTCATAAGGTACAATGAACGTGAGGCAGGAATACACAAAATATATAGTAAACATGAGGTAGGGATATATAAAATATAGTGAACTAAACACTACTTTTACAGCAAGTATGGCTTTTTAAGTTTCTTGGTTTCTTGGGTCTCTCAAATGCTAATAGATGGAGACAGACGGGCAGAAGTCTGTTGGCCTCTTCTGAACTTGACTCTGCCATCAGCAGCATCTGAGAAAGACAAGGGAGACAGGAAAGGGAGCCCCTTCTTCCCCAAACCTCCACAGGAATGTGTGTCTCCCCTAGAGAATTTTGGATGACGTACCCATAGCCACTGTGGAAACGTAAATTTTATCAGTGCAGGAGATTAAACTCACCTAGCTCTGTCCACTAAGAAGCATCCTAGGTCACATGAGAAGTCATGATTCACCTGCCAGTCACTCAGCTTATTCCTAAGAGAGTGGACCACAGGTCCCACAGATTCCCACTGGGGGGAAGAGAGCTTCAGAATGCAGCAGGTGGTACTGGGATTCCATCTGAGCATCCTGCTATCATCATGGGGACATTGAGGGTGGGCTCTGATGTGCAGGGGCATCGGAGTAGACCTAAATAAATGCAGAGGACACAGAAGGGCAGCTTCCTGATATGGGAATGTTGCCTAGGTTGTCCTCCTTGGTCATGAGTGGGTCACATGTTATGGGCCAACTTCCCCATGAGAAGTGTGTTGGGGAGAAGAAAACACTCCATCCTCTTCCTCTTCCCTTCCCCACACACTGTTTCTACTTTTCACAAGCACGCATGCAAAGTTGACATAAAATGGTCAGGTCAAGTGGCCTGGAGTCCCTCTGTGTATCTTCTCACACTGCAAATGTGGGGATGAAACTTCTGGGCTACAGCAAGGACAAAATGGTGTAGCAGCTCTGGAGATGGCTCTGGTGACATTTGAGTGAGGGATGAGGTCAGAAAAGGACAGATCAAGGGCCGCTGGGTCATGGGATATTTCTATGTGACCTGGTGACAGGGTCAGTTCTTCTTTGACTCATTTCAAAACCTGAAGTTTTCTCTAAGAATACTCTTGGAATCTGCTGGTAGACTCTGAAGATCTTCAGAACTTCCCAGAGATATTCTGCTGAGCTTGTAAAGCCTGCTAACCTTGGGTGACACTACTCAGTAGGACATTTTTATGAGGCTGCTGTCTCTCAATCCAGTTGAGTACATTTTAACCCATGGACATGTGACTTCTAGTGCACACACTCATTTAAAGCCTGGAATGCATACACTCAGGAGGTGTTTTGTGGGTGTATGTTTGTCAATAGATTTTCTAAAGGGATTTCTAGTAGGCAAGTGTTTATCTTTAATAATGTAGGTGGTTGAAAACATATGAAATCATGGATGATAGTACACTGGTCTAAATTTCAAACATTCTTGGAAGACTCAAACACAGATATGCCATTTAGCATTCCCCTTTCTCACATCCCACACACAATTTCCTTTGAGGGATTTAGCAGTAAATCATCTTTGGGTTTGCGCAGAGCTGAGAACTGTATCATCACTCCTAAGCCAGTATCTCACATCCTCTCTGGTCATTACTGTCAGTAGTTATTGGGAAAAATGTATGAAGTAAATTTATAAGTTTTAAAGATGCACTCATGCAGATCTGATTCTTTGGAAGATGTTGCTACAACCATTATTAATGTAATAAAGTTTGTGTTATAATGTAACCACCATTGGTTGTTACAATTTCAAAAGCAACATCTATGATAAAAGTCAGGTATTCTAAAAAGGGACAAAAATTTAATAATTTTTATCAAAGGATATTTTCCCTTTTTGTTTATTTATATTTTTTTCTGAGACAAAGTATCATTGTTTCACCCAGGCTGGAGTGCAGTGGTGTAATCATAGCTCACTGCGGCTTCCCTCTCCTAGTCTCAAGTGATTCTCCTGTTTCAACCTCCTGAGCTACTGGGACTAGAGGTCCTTCCACCACATTCAGCTAATTTTTTTTTTTTTTTTTGTAGAGATGGAATCTCACTATACTGCCCAGTCTCAAAATGCATTTTCCTATAAGTCCCTCTCTATTTTCCTGGGCATTATAGGAATAGCATTTAACATTTATGTGACAATGGTGCCCAAGACTGCATTTAAAGCCATTTGTTTATTGAAATACTAATGACAATGACAGTGAGATTCAGCCATGCTGAATCGAGGTGTTCCTATTTCACAGATGGGGTGAAATGCTCTGATCCTCCCTGCCCCACACATGCATTCTCTCTGATGAAATTCCAACCTGTGGGAAGAGGAGATTCTTGAAGTAGCATTACAGGTACCAAAAATGCCTGAAGGAAAGTAACTTGAGAGCCTTTCAAAGAAAGGCATGTCTTAGAGTATTTGCTCTTGTTTTGGAAAACAGGAAGAAATGGTGTTGTTTCACATTTTAGGAACTAAGGTTTAAGGTCACAGTCTGAGACATGGCACTTTCCATTCTCACCAAAGTCTGATAAATTTCTGCTGCTAGTAAGGATTCCTCAGGGGGCAGAGGGGTACAGGGGGAATCAGAGGCTTGACTGGAGTTCTTCTGAGGGAAGCACCGACTCCTTGTAAACACCCATCATCAAGTAAGTCTCTTAATAGACAATTGACCTGACTTTGGGGAAAATAACACTGAAAACAACCTGGAGTAAGTTTTAAGGTGAACTTGACTTACTTGGCAGTCAGAAGATATCAACTTCCAAAGGAACTTTGGCACATGCGTGTGCATTACAGAAGACAATCTCTGGTGTGTAGACCCCACCCGCCAACAGCAGACCACTCACATCTCAGTTTCTGTTTGAGTAGGATAGTCACATTCTCAAAGACTTAAAATATAACCCTCAGACATGCCTGATTTTTAACTGTAATGTCCTCATAACAGAAGTTCTTATCAGAGATCTGCATGTTACTTGGCAAACAAGACGGTCTACTTGTCAAACAAATAATACATTAGGTAAGTAAATTCAAGTGAGATTACTCTAATTAAATATACACTGCTATTGAAACATAATTTCTATATGGCCTAGTTAAAGAAGAACAATCTCTTGTTCCTGAAAAAAAAGAAAGTTTTAAAATGATCCCCTGGTGACTGGGAGAATAGATTTACACGCAATCCACAGAGGTCATTCAAGAAGAAAAAGACGACAGACAATGCAGGGAGCAGGTATCTCATTCCCGGAGACTGTCACTAGGGTGTGGGCTTTAAGATTCTGGGTCAGAGATAGGGAGCTGGTAGAAGCAATGATGACCTTTGGGGTTGAGGAAATAGGCAGGCTCACAAAGGCGTGGGGAATGGCCTAGCCCAGTTTTGGCTAGTCTTTGAGGGCACCGCGTGGAAGGCTACCCGAGGCCAGCATGGTCCGACGATCACAAAGACTTGGGCGAAAAGAAAACGTCACTTTGCTGCCTGTGCCGAGCCACAACCCAGCCCCCTCTAATGGCATTAGGTGCCACAGGCACGACAACACGGATGGGCGCGAAATCCCCGCAGGCTTGAGCTGACAGTTGCTGCGTCACCGCCGCTCATTCATTTGTCAGACAGTCTGTGGGTGCACCCGAGCTGGGAGCTACACCTATACTTGAGAATTTACATCACCTTGCTCGGGGATGGCATTGATTATGGATGGGTGAAATACAAGCACAAACTATTTAAAAACTGAATGATGGAGGCCTACAGGAACATGACAGAAAAACGAATACATACAAGTGCCGCTGGCACAGCGATTGTACCTCTGCCCCTGAGCAATCATCTGATGATATCAAATTATGAGCCCTGGAAGTTCTCGCGCCACTGCCTTGTTTCACATTGGAGGCATAATGAAAATTTTCTGGTTAATTAAGGGGAGGTTTATAAAATACATAGGTTGTGCACACGCATGCGATTCGCGCCCTTCCACACTGGGGGCAATTTGCATCCTTCCACACTGGGGACGGTATCTTCAAGGCACTCCAGGCCTGGATACCGTGGCCTGTTCCTCTGCCCAGTACCCGAGGTAAGATCCGCTCTGTCTGCAGTGCTCAGGGGAGCGCCATCCCTAGGCAGCCCAGGCACTCACTCAGGCCCTCCTGTGCTTCTGGACCTTTCCTTCAGGGTTTTCCCTGGAGTCGCTCCAGGCATGTCCTCCCGCCACCTACCTCAGCTTGTCCTGCCTGCAGCGCCATGCTCACTGCCGTCCCTGCAGCCCCATGCCCTCGGAGCACTTAAGGTGCACTATACTAACCTGGGGTCAATGGGGGGGGGTGCCTGACCCTGCTTGGCACGATGGTGCAGGCTGGGCACCCAGGAGCTGGGACCTTGGGAGCAGTGGGGTTGCCACAGGTAGACCCCCCCAATGTCTTAACCTGAAACCCAAGGCACCAGGGTAGCAATTGTGCACGACCCTGCGAGTCTCGGCCACTGGGAACTGCATGACACTCGCTAAACTGTCGCAAAGAGGGAGTGGCTTCCCAGGTGTTGGTGGAGAAAAGTGAGAGGTTCTCATGAGTGCTTAACGATGCAGGTAAACCAGGGCCCGCGTTGGGGCGGAGGCAGGCTGGGGTGGTCGACCTGGAACAGTCAGGCCTTCCACCTCGCTGCCTGGAGTCCCTGCCATCTGGGCAATGGAGAAAGGTCATTTTGAAAGGTTGGCGACCAGGCCCATTGCATCCTGGTGGCAAGTCTGTGCACCCAGTGCTGGGAAAATGGCGTCCCCAAGGAACTTCCCCCTCTTCACTGGGGACCTCAAGATGTCAGAGCTTCAAAACTAGAGAATTATTTTGGAAGAAATGAAACTGTGGATACTGTTGAATTTGTTTGATCTTGCCCTTATGTAAATATGCCCCAGGGATAGGAGGTGGGAGGGTAAGAGACTAACCCAGAGCTTGGGGAGAGAATGAAGAAACTGTCTTTTTCAGTCATAACAAGTTCCTCCCATTTAGAGAACAGCCAAATCATAACAAATTTTCCATAAAGTCTTAAAACCAGTTTAAAAATCAATTTGGCTCAAAGACTGGCAGTTCATGGATGCACCTCCTCTGCCACCCACACCCGAGTGCTCTGAAGATCCGGCTGCATCCTGGGATCCCAAACCTGTCCCAGTTTGCCGACTGTCCGAGCTTTCCCACAGGCGAGTCTCAGTCACCTCTTCCTCCAAGCTTCGCATGGTCTCGCCAGCTGCACAGGATACCTGCCTCGGTTCCTGGAGCCCTGGTGCTATGGGTCCCAAGGCAGCCGGCTCTTCTGATCCAGGGGCACTGACGTGGGGTGGGGGTGGGCGGCTTTGGAAGGAGGCTCAGTTCAGCTGCGCTGGGTCCCTGGGTCTGGCTGTGAATGGCTCCTTGGCTCCTCTCTGGCACAGGGAGAACCGGGCTGTGGCTGGGTGCAGTTGGCTCCAGGTAGAGTCAGCCTCCTGAGAAGTGGCTGGGCTGCCTGAACTGCCCCTGTGAGAAGGGGCGGGGTTGGAGTGTCTTGGGTTGGGATCTTTTCCAGCTGAGCGACTCAGCCCACACTTCTGGGCCTTCAGGGTTTGATGACCCGGCGGTGGAGCCTTGCAGCCTCTGCTCTGGAGCCAGGAGCCCCACAGGACCCGGGTCATACCTTTTCTTTGACTTAAACCCTTGGGTTGCTGGAGAGGTCACCCTGGATGCCAGGGAGGCTTAGTTGGAGAGTTCCCTGGCATTTTAGAGAGAAATTATGACCTCTTTTAAGGGTCCCTAAGCAGAGCCCTCCTCCCAGCTAGGACATACGGGACCACGGAGCCCTGGGCTCACCAAACCCTCAATGGGAGGGAACAAAGTGGCAGAGTTGTGGGAAGTAAATTCCAGGCTGGGCCGAGCCACAGTTTCTCCAACCATACCCCCATCCAAGGAGGTGCTTGGTGGCATGATGTGTACCTGCCCACCACGTTGCTTTCTTGTGCACTAGATGCAAGTTTTGGAGTAAAGGACCAAGGAGAAAGAAGGGAGGTGAGTTAGGGCCATCACGTTTCTGCTGGACTCTTCTAGAACTGGTTTTAAGCCCAGAGGCCTGGAGCACAG
>NW_007034317.1:0-782 GCF_000164805.1 Carlito syrichta
TTGAGAGTTAGGTAGCTAGATAGTTATGTCAGCTGGCAAGCTAGTGGGATACATGGGTAGCTAGCTAATTAAGTCAGCTGGCTATCTACTGCTGTCAGCTTGTTAAGTCAGCTGGCTTGCCAGCTGACTAACGTGGTAAGTCACATAGTTGAGTCACCTGACTAATCAGCTGGTTAACTGGTTAAGTCAGTTAGTTAATTCAAGTGGCTAGCCATCTGGGTAGAGAGGTAGCTAGCTAGTTACGTCAGCAGGTTAGCCTGCTGGCTAGCTGGTTAAGTCAGCTAGTAAAGTCAGCTGGCTAGTCACCTGACTAGGTAGGTAGCTAGCTAATTTAGTCTGCTGGCTAGACAGCTCAGTAGTTAGTTAAGTCAATGAGTCAAGTGAGCTAGCCTGCCGGCTGGCTAGCTAGATATCTACCTAGTTATGCCAGCTGGCTAGCTAGATGTCTATCTAGTGAAGTCAGCTAGTTAAGATAGTGGATAGCTGGCTGGTTAGCTAGGTTGCTGACAAGTTAAGCAGGCTGGTTAGCAGTCTGACAAGGTAGGTGGCCTAGCTCGTTATTAAACTAGTTATATCAGCTGACTTACCAGTTGTTAGCTTGTTAAGTCACCTCCTTATGTCAGTTGGCTAGCCAGCTCGCTAGCTAGTTAAAAAGCTAGTTGATTCATATGACTAGACAGCTGGCTAACTAGTTATTTCAGCTCGTTAATTCAACTGGCTAGCTAGATAACTAGTTAAAGTCAGCTAGTTATGTCAGTGAGCTTACTAGTTAAGTCAGTTAG
>NW_007034318.1:0-745 GCF_000164805.1 Carlito syrichta
AGACTTCTTTACTTATTTTCAGTAAAAAATTTGGATTTTTGCACGGACTTCCATCCAGTGGTGTCATTAGTCTTTACAATCACTCTGTGCCTTGCAATCATAGGATTACCTAAGCCATTTTCATAACTGTAACCTCTTTAGGAAATCAGCCTGCACCAATTTTCCCTAGAAGAGTGAAGACTCATCATTCACTCAATCTTTGACTCAGCAAATAGTTTTGTATAAAATAAAACAGAGGATCCAAAGCAGAAGAATGGTCAGTGCACTGCACTTCAGCCTGTAACAGAGGGGGATCCCAACTCAAAAAACAAAACAAAACAAAAACAAAGCAGAAAACAAGATAAAGAAAAGAGAGAGGGAGAAAAAAAGAGCCTAGCGCCTGATGGCTTCACAGCTGAATTTTCCTAAACAGTTGAAAAGGAAATATAAGTTAAATTTAAACTCTTCACAAAAATTGAAGCAGCAGAAATAATTCCAAACTGACTATATGAGCCCAGAACTACTCTCTTAGCAAAACAAGACAGACACACGCGAAGAAAACACAAAGAAAACCACAGACAAATATCACTGATGAACACAGGCATGACAAAGTCTTAGCAAAAACCAAGTTAAATTGAACACTACATTTTTGCGTATTGTTAGAAATAGCAACAGAAGTGATTTTGGCCTTTTCTATATTCATTAGTAAAGGGGTGTAAGTTTCTTAATTATATTCTCTAATTTGCATCATTTAACCTTAAGTTTT
>NW_007034318.1:2958-3979 GCF_000164805.1 Carlito syrichta
TTGCCCATTGCTCTTTTCTAATGTTATATTTGTGTGCGATCTACAAACTCCAATTTCGTATCACATTGGAGATTTGTTATCCGAAGCTACATCCTTCTTTAACTGCCTCCTTGCTTCCCGTTCTGGTCATGTCCCTTCCTCGGAACTTGCTCCATGACAATTTGGTGACTGACTGTCAGTCTGGTATGGCTCCAGGTCCCTCCTTTCCTGGGCATTGCTCTCAAGAGCAGCCTTCATTGGATCAGGCTTACCTCCTAGATGTCACACGCTCTTCTGTGTACTAGTGTCAAATGCTCAATGGAGCTCATGCTGGCACAATAGCAAAGGATACGAAATATTCAAGTCCAAGTGTCTCTATTATAATTCTATGCTATTCTGCCATAGAAATTCAAACGAGGTTTGAACTCCTATGTAGGATAATTAATCAGAACACAGGCTCGAATCACTTGACAGTGGGGCCTTTGACCCATTGTGGTTGAGGAAATAGGGAGGAGCAGCAAGAAAGGAAAATGGGAAAGCTTGATAGGATTGACCTTCTTTTAAATTATGGGAAGTAAGGTGTAAGATATATTTGAAAGCTTTAGAACACTTCACTGAGAATAAAAGACTTCGTTACTTATTTTCAGTAAAGAAATTTTGATTTTCCTTCTGATTTCCGTCCTGTGGCGTCATTAGTCTTTACTTAATTCTGTGTCTTGCTATAATAGGATTACCTAAGCCATTTTCATAATTGTAACCTCTTTAGGTAATCAGCGGGCACCGACTTTCCCTTGTAGAGTGAAGACTCATCATTCACTCAATCTTTGACTCAGCAAATAGTTTTGTGTAAAATAAAACAGAGGATCCAAAGCAGAAGAATGGTCAGTGCACTGCCCGTCAGCCTGCAACTGATGGGGACCCCAACTCAAAAAACAAAACGAAGCAAAAAAAGCAGAAAAGATAAAGAAAAGAGAGGGGGGGGGAAGAGCCTAGGGCCTTGATGGCTTCACAGCTGAATTTTTCCAGCAGTTGAAAAGCAAAT
>NW_007034319.1:0-1251 GCF_000164805.1 Carlito syrichta
ATCTCTGGACATAACTCTTAAGGAAAGTCAATACTACAATAAATCACAAAAATAGTAATAATAGAATCATACATATTTATGCCAAATAAGACATAAATGACTAATATTAAAGTGTTATGAAAAGTACAGAAGAATGCTGCTAATGATGAAGTTTTTTGGAAGAACCATATTTTATTATTCCCATTGGTTAGCAATTATGCACTCAATGTTTTGTGAAGCAGACAATGCTCTCTATGAAGACTCAAACATATTTCCTGAAATAAAGACTAGAGTTTTAATCTCCATATTGTTACTAAAGTCATATTTCTTTTTTCATTCTCAATCCATATTTTCAATGTTAACATTTCAAATGGTTATGTGCAGCCCAAGTCTTAATGGTGTCCACTTTATACTATGACTATTGTTTGCATTTCAAGGTTCTGATAATATTCCCAATTCAAAATCCTTTTTATTTGTGCACAACTACTTTTTTCATTCAGGAAAATAATAATCTAGGTGACTTGTTGTAGCCACCCAGATCTCAGATAGCTCCACAAACTCTTTAGATATTGGATCTTCCTAACCACACTTACTAGACCCATCACCAAATATTAGCATCCATTTTCCAGTACTGAAAGGTGAAAGTGCATAAGACATTACCCTTTAGTCTTAACAAGTGTACAATTCTTGGAACAAAGAGATACAATTCAATTTGCACTTTTCTGATGAGTGAGGTTGAGCACTTTTTCATGGGTCTGTTGGCTATCTGTATATCTTCTTTTGAGAAATGTCTATTGATGTCTTTTGCCCACTTTTTGATAGGGTTGTTTTTTTGTTTTTTGTTTTCTTTTTGGCACATTTGAGCTCCTTGTAGATCCTAGATGTTAGGCCTTTGTCAGATATACAGTTGGCAAATATATTTTACCATTCTGTGGGCTGTCTCCCTGCTCTCTTGATGGTTTCTTTTGCTTGCAGAAGCTTGTTAGTTAGATGAGGTACCACTTGTCTATCTTATTTCTTAAGGTATTGGCTTTTAGGGTTCTGAATAGAAATTGGTTGCCAGTTCCAATTTCCATAAGGGTGTCTCCTGTGTTTTCTAAGATTCTTATACTTTGAGGTTTTACTTTTAGGTCTGTGATTCATTTAGAGTTAATTCAAAATCCTTTTTATTTGTGCATAACTACTTTTTCCATTCAGGAAAATAATCATCTAGGTGACTTGTTGTAGCCAACCAGATCTGGTGATAGCTAGCAGGTCCAGTGTGGCGATTTC
>NW_007034320.1:0-815 GCF_000164805.1 Carlito syrichta
TCGATTGCCTGAGTCCGCGGGTTCGAGACCCGCCTGGGCAGCGAGCCCTCATCTCTACAATAAATCAAAAAATCAGCCGGGCGTGGTAGCACACGCCTGTAATTCCGGCTATTCGGAAGGCTGAGGTGGAAGGATCACCGGAGCCCAGCAGGTCGAGGCTGCAGTGGCCGGGAGCGGCCGCTGCCCTCCAGTCTGGGCGACAGAGTGAGACTCCGACTCAAAAAAAAAAAAAAAAAAGAACTGAATGCCTGATGATGTGAGGTGGAGCTGAGGCAGTGATGCCAGTGCTGAGGAGCAACTGCAAATACAGATGAACATTAACAGTGAGGGTTGACTGTACAGAGAACATAATAAATCCGTCGCTCTCAGACTCGTATCACTTGAGTGACAAGTGAGTTGATGTACTTCGATTGTACAGCTGCATCTCGTAGCAGATGCAGCTGCATCTGGTAGTCAGAATCCAACACTTATTTGAGTCTGCATGTGGCCCACCCATTCTTTTATTGACCACTTCCATTTGAGTCTCTTTTCTTCACTGTGCACTTGTCTCAGTCGTGGTTTTGGTAAGCCCACAAGCTAACCCTAGCCAAAAGGAGTAAAAGACAAAAGCCACTGGAGAGCTTCTTTGAAAAGGAGGAAAGACACAATGATGAGATAGCAGAAGGCTCTAAGACTGCCAACCAAAAGAAAACTGTGTTTAAAAGAAAATACCAAGAGTTCTGCTTAAATTTGAGGTTCATTGCATAGGTGATTCACATTCTACAGCCCACTTTGTATATATATGATGAGCATGATCCAACGAAGCCATGAAATCT
>NW_007034321.1:0-788 GCF_000164805.1 Carlito syrichta
CCTGAATTGTAACCATTTTTAAAGTAAAACAAATAATAAAAAATAGAATAAACAAAGTCCTCTGCATGTTTTACAGCTTTCATTTATTTATTTATGTAATTATTTATTTTAAGTTTTTAAAATGTGGGGTACAATTCAAAGTTATAAGTACAAACATTGATTATGCAGGGTCCATGGTTGATGAGGTATGCCCCTCCTTTCCTTAGCAGTATCCCTCCATTGCCAATCTCACCCCTCCTTCTAAACAGTTTTCCACTACTGCCAATCACATTTTGACAGCACTATAAGTTCAGCTCATAAGTGAGAACATATGGAACTCTGTTCTTTGTTTCTGTGATAAATCAGTGAAAACGACCTACCTCATATCCATCAAACGTTCAGGAAAATCCTTCTATCTGTCCTTTGCTATGGTTGCATAATATACCAGCGTGTATGTACCACATTAATTTTATCCATTCCAGGTTTGATGGGCAACATGTTTGGTACCATGTTTTTTTTTTTTTTTTCAATTGTGATTAGAGATGTAAAAAACATACCAGTACAGGTATCTTTTGGGTAAAATGATTTGGGTTCCTCCAGGTATATTCTCTACAGAGGAATTACTGAGTCACATGGTAAGCCAATATCTTGTTCCTTTACAAACCACATCACAGTTTTCCAAACATGTTGCTCTACTTTTCAGTCCACATGCAGTGTAGATGCATTGATTTCTTCCCAAATCCTGACCAGCATCATAATGTTTGGTTTATTACTGATTTCCAGTCTTACGGGGGTATGTGGTATTTCAA
>NW_007034322.1:0-1366 GCF_000164805.1 Carlito syrichta
ATGGTACAGTTTAGGGTTAGCTATAAAATTGGTCCTTGTACAGGTAAAGTTTGGGCCTCACTTTGGTCCCCACTTAACCTGGCTTGTGATCAGGTACCCTTATTGATGAAAGGTGCCCCATTGCCTCCCTCCCCTGGCATTTTCCCACTACTGTCAATCCCTTTCTTATAGCATTATAACAATTGTTCAGGGTCCACTTATGAGTGAGAACATGTGGTATTCAATTCTTTGTTTCTGTGATAGATTACTAAGTATTATAGACTCCAAATCCATCCAACTTGCTGTGAAGTTCATGATTTTGTCCTTCTTTATGGCAGTGTAATAGTCCATCATGTATATGTACCACATTTTTTTAATCCAGTCCACTTTCGATGGGCAGTATTGTTGTTTCTATTTTTGCTATCATGAATAATGCTGCATTAAACATTCGTGTGCAGTTATCTTTTTCATAGAGTGATTTGAGTTTCTTTGGGTATATTCCCAGAAGGGGGATTGTGGAGTCATATGGAAGGTCAATTTTTAGATGTTTTAGGAATCACCACACAGTTTTCCACAGAGGTTGTACTAGTTTACACTCCATCAATAGTGTAGAAGTGTTCCCTTTTTCCTGCATCCTCTCCAGCATCTGTTTGTTGCATTTTGAATTATTGATGATGGCCATCCTGAATGGTGTTAAGTGGTATCTCAGTGTGGTTTTTTTTTCTTGCATTTCTTTGATGATTAGTGAGGCTGAGCATTTTTTTTCATGTATCTGTTGGCTGCTCATGTGTCTACTTTGAGAAGTGTTTATTCATATCTTTTGTCCACTTTTTAATAGGGCTCTTTGCTTTTTCCTTTTTGGCACATTTGAGTTCCTTGTAGATCCTAAATGTTAGGCCTTTGTCAGATATAGAGTTGGTAAATATGTTTTTCCCATTCTGTGGGCTGTCTCCTCATTCTCTTGCTGGTTTCTTTTGCTTTGCAAAAACTTTTCTTTTCTGTTTTTTTCTTTTATTTACTTTGCTGTTTTTTTTTTTGTTTGTTTAGCAAACCATATGCAACAACACATCTCAAAAATCATCCATCATGACAAAGTAGGCTTCATCCCTGGGACGCAAGACTGATTCAACATTCGCAAAGCAATAAATGTAATTAAATACATCAAGAGATGTCAGAACAAAAAACACATGATTATATCATTAGATGGAGAAAAAGTTTTTGATAAAACACAGCACCCCTTCTTGATAAAACCCCTCAAACATCTAGGCATACATGGAACATACCTCAAAATGGTAAAAGCCATCTATGAGAAACCCACAGCTAGCATACTCCTAAACAGACAAAAATCGGAACCATTTTCCCTGAAAACTGGAACAAGACAAGGATG
>NW_007034323.1:0-883 GCF_000164805.1 Carlito syrichta
CAGCCCTGCATTTCCTTGTTCAAGAGTGTGACAGCTACTATTTGATTTTTAGAGTAGACTTGTTAGGATAAAATATATACATATATACTCATAGTTGCATAAATCTATGCTTGCTGTTTTGTTTCCTTTTGCTACATTATTCAAGTGTAATAGTTACTATATGATTTATAAAAGAATTAACGATAAGGTATTAGCTTAATAGGATATAGCATAGTATTAAAGTCCAATAACTAGGTCATATAAAAATTAAAGTTTAGACATATGAAACATATGAATTATAGTAAAGTTTTGTAGTTTAAGAATAAGTTTTAGCTGAGTTATAAGGCATTATGTTAAATCGTAATAGGATAATAGTAATGATATTATAATGATAATAGAAATGATAACTGATAGTTAAGTCATTTAACTAAACTTATAGATTATAGTATAGTGTTAAGTTGATAATATTAATTGTTAAAAATATTGGGAATCAGTGAACTTGGATTGAACCTAGAGTTAACTCAGGAAAGTTTTTTGTATTAATCAGGGTATAGAGCAAAGAGTATAATATGAATGATTCATTGAACATTATGGAAAACACTTTGAACGATTTGTATTGAAATTGTGCACCTGTGACCTTAATGTAAGCACGGCAGGCATCATGGAATTTGAATTGTTTGCTTGGAAATTGCAGATCTCGTGGTGGTCTTGTGATGCATAGTTTGTAAAGCACGAAACTTGTAGGCCCCCAGTGAGTGATTATCACATTGCTGGAGGGTATAGAAAATGGTATATAAGTTGGAAAATGTTTGAATAAAATCGGCTCCAGTCCTGATCAGACTGTTCCCAGAAGAACTGCCTCCGAGTGGTCTTCTCGCTGTCCAGATTCTCTGGTGCGGGTCCT
>NW_007034324.1:0-553 GCF_000164805.1 Carlito syrichta
GAGTCCTGGCTACTCAGGGGCTGAGATGGGAGGAACGTCTGAGCCCGGTCGGTTGAGGTCTCGGAAGCCACAATCGTGCCACCATGAACCATCCCAGCCGACAGAGACATCAGTGACAAATAAGACACCTCCAATGTGCATCACAATGGGCATCCACTGCTCCCCAAGGAAATGTCTGCTTGGGCTTGGGACGTTTGAGTGATCGAGAGAGGAAGTGGCCTACCCCCACCCAAAGTTGGCAGACCAGGTGACAGGAACTTGGGCTGGCCGTGAATTTGCTGGACTGCCTTGATTGCTCTGTGGCCAACGACCACCCTAGCTTGGGGTCATCTCTTCTGTGAGATCACCCGCTCCTTTGCCATGGGGCATGAGTGTGGAGGGAGGGGGCAGGCCTTCTGGGGCACATGGCCAGAGGTGCATTATGGACGTGCCCAGTGAGCACCTTTGAAACCTCCCGAGAATGACAGGCTGGAAAGTGCCTTTTCCTCTCCCATCCCTGAGAGTGATTCCTCGCACGGGGGGGGCAGGGTTGTTGTTGTTGGTGGTGGTGGTG
>NW_007034325.1:0-1136 GCF_000164805.1 Carlito syrichta
AGTCGCATTCCGCCGGAAGAGCGGGGAAGTTCGGGGACAGGCCTGACCAACAAGGGTTCCTGTAAAATGAATATGAATATATTTCACCCTGAATTGTACCCTACATCTTTCAAATTACAAATGAAGAAGAAAACGTTTATCCCAGATCCCTGAATCCATGGCCAGTCATTAGAAAGAAATTCTTGTTTCTATAGCCTTAATCACTTTTTTCCGCACCCAGATAAAAACACATACCCTTATTTTATTGAAATGTGCTTAGATAAAATATCCTATTGCTGATTTTTAATTAACTTATTTTTGAAATATATCCCACTTGACTCATTCGATATGTTTCATTGAGTATAGCTAGCAACTGTATACTAGTGCTTCAAATGAATTCTCCCGATTTGTGTCTTTTTCCCTGCAGCGGTATGTGTAGATTCCTGGCATGTTTCCTTTCTGACCATGTTTGCGTTTTCTCATGTGTTAATGTTACGTTGGAGTTGTTGAAATGTATCCGACACCTACTCTGCACAATGAATGGTACCTGCTGTCAATCTCTTTATTGTGGGGGAGGGGCTCCGGGTCTCTCGCCATCGCGAGGTTGCAGTGCCTCGCTTCGCGTCACGTCCGCGTCACCTTCTGGGTTGACGTGATCCTTCCTCAAAATCCTGCCTGCGAGCACCGAGGCGCAACGCGGTTCCGCCTCCCGGGCCGCGGCCTCCCACGGAGTGCTTCGGACTCCCGCGCTGCGGGACCCCAGAGTGTGGCTCGCTGCGACTGGAACGACCGCGGAGCTGGGCCCCCCGCTGGCGGCGGAGCTGGGCCCCCCGCAGGCGACGGAGCTGGGCCCGCCCTACCACGTCGAGGGAACCTCAGTCAGGCCGCTCTCGGACATGGACCCTTAACCGTGAGTTCACAGACTCTACTTTCCTTGTATTTTCTTTCCTGTGTTGCGGCTTTTGCTGGAAGTGGAACTGCTGGATTATGCATGACAGTATCCCGTTTTCTGAGAACTGTGTGTGGAAAGACTGCCCTATTCCCACGGAATGTATGTGGCCATCAATGTGTCCACTGATTCCTCAGTGTTTGTTCTGTTCCATGGATCATTAGTTAGGGTTTTATACCATTGCCTCTCTGTTTGGTTTATTAGACTT
>NW_007034326.1:0-952 GCF_000164805.1 Carlito syrichta
ATCTCAGGTCCCCTGGCTTCTTCTTGCCCCTCCTAACATTAGGTCATTTTCACCAGCTTCTGCTGTGGCTCTCTTGTGTGTCTTCTCACAAAAGTGAGCAAACAGCATAGGTGTGTTTATATTTCAGTGCTTCTTTTTAAAAAAGTAGTATACTACCCACATTTTTATTTTTGCCATTTGCTTTTCTGATCCTGGCGTCTTGGGGAAGCAAGAACCCCTTAAGCTTTCCAGTGGGCTGGGGACGACCACAGTGTGACAGGCCCAGTGAGGACTTACTAACCTGGCCCAAATTGACCTTGGGACATCTCGGAGTCACTTCAGTTGAACTCACAGATTGCTCCCTCCTTCCTTTTCACATCTTTGTGGTGCTCAGTTGCAGGAAAGTACCAGAGTTTACTCAACCTTTCTTTTGTGGATAGACATGTGCATTGTTTTATCTTAGCTGAGGGAACAACACATAACCTGCAATGGAAACAATCCCCAGAACGCAAAGAGAAGCACGGGATATAATCCGTCAACTATTCTTGTTGAAACTCTAAATCTGAGTCTAATCATGAGGAAACAATCGGAGTGTGAAACTTCCAAGATAACTTCCCTATATTTTTAAAGAACACTAGGACTGCCGGGCTCAGTGTCTCAGACTGTCATCCCAGCACTTTGGGAGGTCAAGGTGAGTGCATTGCCTGAGTCTGCGGGTTCAAGACCAGCCTGGGTAACTTGGTGAGACCTCATCTCTACAATTAAAAAAAAAAAATTCTGTAATCCCGCACCTTTCGGAGGCTGAGGTGAGTGGATTGCCTGAGACCGCGGGTTCGAGGCCCGCCTGGGCAACTTGGGGAGACCTCATCTCTACAATAAATCAAACTTAGCCGGGCATGGTGTGCATGCCTGTAATTCCAGCTACTCGGAAGGCTGAGTCGGAAGGATTGCTGGAACCCAGCAGTCGATGCTA
>NW_007034327.1:0-774 GCF_000164805.1 Carlito syrichta
ATTCCGTCATTTTCTCATAGTATTGCATTGGATGTTCAAGGTCCATTATATGAGTGAGAACATGTGATATTCGGATTTTTGTTTTTGTGAGAGGTCACTCAGTATTATAGACTCTAGTTCCATCCAGGTTGCAGCGAAATTCATGATTTTGTTCTTTTTTATGGCTGCGTAGTATTCCATCGTGTATATGTACCACATTTTTTTAATCCAGTCCTCTTTTGATGGGCAGCATGGTTGTTTCCAGGTTCTTGCTATTGTGAACAATGCTGCGATAAACATGATGAGCATATTTTAACATGATACACTTTCCAGAGCTAAATCCACAGAAGGTTCTGTGACTGTCCCCACCCTCCTTCTACATGAGGTGTAAAAGTATGAGGGGCAAAACCCCTGCAGCTATGGTTGCTTGGTTGAGAGCCCCCCAGGCTGCCAGCAGAGTAGGTTTTCATGCAGTGGGGAAAGACATCTCAAAGCAGAGTGGTTACCCAGGCACAGATCTGTTCTGACTGGATAACAAGAGAAACTACGATGTGGACTTGGCTGTTTAGATTAAAATATCTGCAGGCTCTGGGAATAAGCACACATCAATAGTAATGACTGTTTAAACCTTTGGGGACAGCCCCATGTTTAGATTACATTAATTCATAAATATTATATTAAATACCACTTAAATTGAACTTAAATTGGACTTCAAAGATAATGCATCGTAATATGGCTATCCAGAGAGCACTAGTCTTTATGTCTCTCAGTAACCCAGTCTTTGCTGCCTCCTAT
>NW_007034328.1:0-808 GCF_000164805.1 Carlito syrichta
AATGCATCGGGATCCTGTCCCCCAGTGCAGGCAGGGTCTGCTGTTTCCCTCTGTCCTGCCTAGGCTGAAGAGCGCAGACACGGAGGCCTTCATAACTTGTTGTGCATGAGTCCACATGACAACTCAACCGCTCTGTACTGTACACTCACATTCACACATTCACACACACACTCGAACTACTCTGCTCTGCTGGACTCTCAGAACCCTGCTGAGACTGGGCTGGGTGGCATTCCAGTGTATTGTTGAAACAGCACTCAGCCAGCCTCTTCTGATGCACAACCAATAATGGACATGCAACTTTACACAACTTTGGCCACCTGCCAACCTTAAACAATGTAAGTCCAAAGAGGCATGACCATAGAAAAGTGCAATACCATACTCTAACACTAACTATTTTGAAATTGGGTGGAAGCATTCTGAAGAATAAAACACTACGCATAAGCAAATAGCTGAACAGTGGAATCTTATGTATTTTTAATATTACAATTTCCAGGTTTGGAATTCATGAAAGTTAGACTACTGTCCTTATTAACAAACTGTGAAAAAAATGGTGTTAAGACTTAAAGATTTTTTGTTACCTTTCCAACTTCTTACATCTCTAGTGATTGTTTAGGTCCATAGATTTATTGTTAAGCAATGAAAGAAATGTCACTGTGACCCACACTTTCATTATGTTGATTTAAGTTGAGAATCTAAAAACAAAAAGTTCAGCCCTGCTGGATTATTCATCTAAGTTACTTCCTGATGCATAGTAATATGTCAATACTACTCTGGGTTTTTTCATACATTGTGTCATTTGATCCTCAAA
>NW_007034329.1:0-802 GCF_000164805.1 Carlito syrichta
ATTCCCTCAAGAGTTCACAGAAAAACTCTGGTGATAAACACTTTGGACTGAGTCATGTGGATGGTTGAGCCCAGCTCTGCTGCCTCTATCACCTTAGATTAATTTTAACCTTCCTAAACCTCCAAAATGGTGAAGAAAAGATTAATGTCACAAGATATTTTTGAGCATCAGCTTAGATGGGTAAATAAAGTCCTTAGGATAGGACATCCGTAATGAAAGCTATCAATACTTGTAATTTGTGTAATAATATAGGGCCACTGCAATACTACATAATAAATATAAGAAAATTGTGTACCCCCAAAAAACATAGAGTAAGGAAACAAAATAGTTGCTTAAAGGAGCTTTGCAAATATTTGCTACTTTTCGTATCACTACACAAGTATCTTGTATAGGTCCTCTTCACCCTTCCTATGATTTTTTATAAATAATGAGGCAGGGAGCTTCACCCAGCATCATTCTTTTGTTGTACCCGAATCCTGAATCCGAGAGACCACCAAAGAGCCAGCTGTGATGCAAATCACACGAGGGTCTTTATTCAGGCTCGTCTGGGCTCACGTCCGTTACCGGCGCACCGGTACAGGAACCAGAACCCCGACTCAGGTTTGCAAGCATTTTTTTATACACGATTTGGAAGGAGTGGGGTGGCATTACAAACTTGTCCACACAGGATTGGATGGATTGTATGAGTGCGGGTACAGAGATACTGATTGGTTGGTTTGTGTTTGATTTGCACGGGCTCCGGCTGACCATGACTGACCACTAACGGCCAGACGGGCAGGGTGTAACCGGTTAGGTCTTCTGG
>NW_007034330.1:0-694 GCF_000164805.1 Carlito syrichta
GGTGGTATCACACTACCATACTTCAAACTTTATTATAAGGCTACAATCATCAAAACAGCTTGGTATTGGTATAGGAACAGGCATATAGATCAATGGAACAGAATTGAGATCCCAGAAGCAAAACCTCAATTTCTCAACCAACTCATCTTTGACAAAGCCTCCACTACCTACCACTGGGGAGAGGAGAACCTATTCAGTAAATGGTGCTCAGAAAACTGGCTGACCACATGCAGAAGATTGAAACAGGACCCCTATCTATCCCCATGCACAAAGGTTAATTCCAAATGGATCAGAGACCTAAATGTAAAACCTCAAACCATAAGAACCTTAGAAAATGAAGGAAAAACCCTCATGGAAATCAGAACTGGCATCCAATTCCTGAACAAAACCCAAAACCCACAGCTCATAAGAGAGAAAATAGATAAGTGGGACCTTATTATACTGACAAGCTTCTGCAAAGCCAAAGAAACCATCAAGAGAGCGGGGAGACAGCCTACAGACTGGAAAAAAGTGTTTGCCAACTCCAGGTCCCACAAAGGCTTAACATCCTGGATCTACAAGGAACTCAAACATGCTGAAAAGAAAAAAACAAACAACCCCATTATAAAATGGGCAAAGATATGAACAGACACTTCACAAGGAAGACATCCGAGCAGCCAACAACACATGAAGAATGTTCAACCTCACTATCATC
>NW_007034331.1:0-3343 GCF_000164805.1 Carlito syrichta
GCCACTAGCTAGTCAGTTAGGTAGTTAAGTCAGCTAGCAAATCAGTTAGGTACTAAGCTAACTAGTGGGTTAGAAACTGAACTAGCTGGTCTTCTACCTAGTAGGATTCGCTTGTTTTCCATCAGGTCAACTAACTAGTCAGCTCCCTTGCCTGCAAACTGGTCAGCAATCTAGTCGGCTCGCTCACCAGCAAGCTGATCAACTAACTTGTCAGCTCTCTCACAGTCCAACATGTTAGCTATCTAGTCGGCTTGCTCTCCAACTGACTAGTTATATCAGCTCATCCGTCAGCTTGCTCACCAGCTGACTAGTTAAGGCAGCTCAGCTGTTGCCTCACTTGCCGGCTGACTAGTTAAGTCGGTTCACCAGTCAACTCAGTGACCGGCTGACTAGTTAAGTCCTCTGACGAGTCGGCTCACTTGCAAGTTGACTAATGTCAGCTTACCAATCAGTTCACTCGCCAGCTGAATAGTTAAGTCAGCTGACCAGTCGACTCACATGCCGGCTGCCTAGTTAAGTCAGCTGACCAGTTGGATCACTCGCCGGACCATTAGTCAAATCAGCTCACATGTTGGCTCACTTGCCAGCTGACTAGTTAAGTAAGATAACCGGTAGGCTGCTTAGACTACCTACTAGTTAAGTCAGCTAAACAATCAGCCGAATAGTTGGCCAACTTGTCACCCAAAAATTTAGCTCAACTAACTAGATGCTGACAATTTAGGCCATCTAACTAATCAGCCTACTAATCGGCCGACTAGTTAGGCCAGCATACCAGCCATCCAACTAGTTAAAAGAGCTGACTAGTGGCCCAACACGTCAGTCAACTATCTAACACAGCTAACTAGTCTGCTGACTAGTCAGCCAACTTGCTAAGCCAACTAACAAGTGGGTCATGTAGTCATCCAAAGTGTTAAAACAGCTAAGTATTCTACCGACTCATCAACCAAGAAGTTAAGTCACCTAGCTAACTCGTTAAACAACTAGTTGAGTCAGCTATTTAACTCGTTTACCAACTAGTTAAAACAGGCAGCTAACTCGTTATCCAACTCCTTAATTCAGCTAGCTATCCTGATAGCCAACTTGTTATGTCAGCTAGCTAAGTCAGCTAGCTAACCAGCTAGTTAGCTAAGTCAGCTGGCTAAGTCAGCTATCTCACTAGTTAGGTAACTATTTAAGTCAGTTACTTAAGACTGCTACCTAACTAGTTAGCTAATTAGATAAGTCAGCTTTTTATTCAGCTAGTTAAATAGTTAGCAAACTATTTAATTCAGGTATTTCAGTCAATTAGCTAACTAATTAAGTCTGCCAGTTAAATCAGTTACTTAAGTAGTTAAGTCACCTGCCTAATTGAGCTAGATAAGTCAGCTTTCTAATTAAGTCAGCTGGTTAAGACAACTAGTTAGCTAGTTAGCTAATGGTTTATGACAGCGGGTTGAGTCAGATAGTTAGCTAGTTAACTAACTGGTTAAGCCAGAGGGTTGAGTCATATATCTTGCTAGTTAGCATACGTTTTGAGTCAGCTGGTTGAGTATGCTTGCTAGCTAGTTAGCTAAACAGTTAAGTCATCTGGATTAGACAGCTAGCTAGCTTGTTAACGAAAGAGTTGTCAGCTGGTTGAGTCAGCTAGCTAGCTATTTAGCTAGTGAGTTAAGTCAGATGATTAAGTCACCTAGCTAGCATTTTAGATCACGAGTAAGGTAACTACGTAGCCATCTGGTTAAGTCACCAGCTATCTAAGCAGCTATTTAAGTCTGCTTGTTAGCTAGGTAACTAGGTAGTTAGCTAACTACTTAAGTCATCTGGCTAGCTAGGTAGGTAGCTAGTTAGTTAACTCTTTAAGTCAGGTGGCTAGCTAAGTAATATGCTAGTTAAGTCAGCTGGCTAGTCAACTGGTTAACTAGTTAACTAGGTAGTTAAGTAAGCTGGGAAGCCAGTGGGATACGTAGGTAGCTAGCTATTTTAGTCAGCTAGCCACCTGGCTAGCTAGTGTTGTCAGCTAGTTAAGTCAGCTGGACAGGCAGCTGACTATCTAGTTATGTCAGCTAGTTGAGTCAGATGGCTAGCCAGCTGGCTCGCTGGTTAAGTCAACATGTTAATTCAATTGGGAATTCAACTGGTAGCTAGGTAGCTCGCTAGTTACATCAGCTGCCTAGGCAGCTGGATAACTTGTTAATTCACGCAGTTAAAACAGCTGGCTAACTACCTGGCTAGGAAAGTAGCTAGGTAATTAAATCCGCTGGCTAGCCTGCTGGGTAGCTAATTAACTCAGTGAGTTAAGTCAGCTGGATAGCCAGCTGGCTAACTAGGTAGTGAGCCAGTTAAGTCAGTTGGCTAGCCAGCTGGCTAGCTGGTTAATTCACCTAGTTAAAAGAGCTTGCAAGACAACTGGAAACGTAGGTTGCTAGCTAGTTAAGTGAGCTACATAGCTCCCTGGCTAGCTAGTGATGTCAGTGAGTTAAGTCAGCTGGCTAGCCAACAGGGTAGCTGGTTGTCAGATAGTTTAGTCAACTGTCTAGCCAGCTGGTTAGGTAGGTAGCTAGCTAGTTCAATTAGCAAGCTTGCCTGCTGGCTAGGTAGTCAGCTGGCTAGTTAAGTGAACTAGCTAGCCAGTTTGCTAGCTTAGATCAGCTAGGTAATTTAGCTGGCTAGGTAGGTAGCCACCTATTTAAGGCAGCTGTCTAGCCAGCAGACTTGCTGGTTAAGTCAGCTAGTTAAGTCACCTGGCAACAAGATGGCTAGATAGTTAAGTCAGCTCGTTAAGTCAGTTGGTTATCCAGCTGGTTAGCTAGGTAAAAAGTTAGTTAGTTGGTTAGTCATCAGTTTA
Source organism: Carlito syrichta (assembly GCF_000164805.1). Classification (NCBI taxonomy): domain Eukaryota; kingdom Metazoa; phylum Chordata; class Mammalia; order Primates; family Tarsiidae; genus Carlito; species Carlito syrichta. Next base: position 2,825 of record NW_007034331.1, read on the forward strand.
GCTAGTTATTTCATCTTGTTAAGCCACCTGGCTAGCTACGAAGCTAGCTATATAAGTCAGCTAGTCATGTCAGGTAGTTAGCTAGTTAAGTCAGCTAGTTAAGTCAGCTGGCTAGTTAGATAGCTAGCTGGGTAGCTAGCTAGTTAAGCCAGCTAGATAAGCCAGTTGGCTAACTAGGTAGCTAGCTGACTAATCAGCTAGTTAATTCAGCTTGCTTGCTAGTTAAGTCAGCGAGTTAAGTCAGCTGGCTAGCCAGCTGCTTAGCTGGGTAGCTGGCTAGTTGAGTCAGCTGTTTAGCCCGTTATATAGCTAGTTAATTAACCTAATAAAGTCAGCTCACTAGTCAGCTGGTTCACTAGTTAGCTAGGCAGCTAAGTCAACCAACAAAACAGCGGGCAATGTAGGTAGCTAGCTAGTTAATTCAGCTGGCTATCCAGCTGGCTAGCTAGGTAGCTAGGCAGTTATGTCAGCCTGCTAGCCAGCTGACTAGCTAGTTATGTCACCTAGTTAAATCAGCTG